>NC_136904.1:28990965-29077032 GCF_949606895.1 Notothenia rossii
GCCTATATGGCCAACTCTCCACCTATCAGGGGTTGGACCACAGCCGGCCATTGCCACTCGAAAGCGCTGGAGACACTGCAGTACATATGCCAGGCCTGTAAGTGGCGCTGTAGTCTGCCACAAAATCAGCGAAGAAGACTTCCCGCACATGGTTGCCATGGCTGCCCTTCTGTTTATTCTCTGCTGTGGCTCTTTTTCTCCCTCCCCGAGGCAAGCGTTTGCGCCTCCTGCTGCTGTAATTCAATGCAATCCCTTTAATTCTCTCCGGTAGTCCACCAGCAGATGACAAACACCCACCTCTACGCCTCTTCCAAGGAACGAGGGGGACGTGCAGCAGAGTTTCAGGTTTGTTTTTGCCCGTCAACATGTCCGTTAAAATTTAAATCTTCCGGACAAAATTAGAAAAGTGCCGGTCAAAGCTCTTCTGAATAATGACTCTATATAATCATATAAGAATAAAACACGGAGGACGGAGATCTCATTTTCTCCCCCTCTTCTGACAGCCCAGCAGCGGATCTCAAAGCACGCTCCCCTCTACTGCAGGGGGGGCGTGGTCAGCTGCAGCTTATTTTCATTAAAGCTACATCACAGAAACAGCCCCTGCAAAAACAGGGTTGGAGAGAGCAAATGGAGCGAAATGAGGCATGGCTAAAATGCAGGATCTGTTTGGTATTTTGAAAATAAATGTATATTTATATACTTTATATAGGTATGGTACGGAGCCCCCTAGGGGACATAGACAAGAAAAAAAAAATGTTGGGAAAAAAATAAAAATACTTTTGCGAGATCTCGCAATACTTTTCATTTACAGTAGCTCAATGTACTTCCTGGTCAGTTTGGCGACACAGAAACCACAACAATGGAGCGGTTCATTGATTTTACTTTGAGCTTGGCCTTAAATATAAAAATATAACATCAGTGCTTGGCAATAGGCACGGGTTTCACATACTGTAAGTGAAAAGCACCTCAAGAGAACACTCAGAGCGACGGGACATGCACGTCGCATATTGAATGCCATTTAAGCCAAAATTAAATAAATAAATAAATAATTAAATAAATACATATATATATAAATATGCCTATGAAATACATTCTGAAATAAATAAATGAGGCAATAAATATGTATACATTGTACATTTAAATACACATTTATTTATTTCATGGGACTTTTATTTCATAATGACACATTTATTTATTTCAAGAGACTTTTATTTCATAATGACACATTTATTTATTTCAAGAGACTTGTATTTCATAATGACACATTTATTTATTTCAGGGGACTTGTATTTCATAATGACACATTTATTAATTTCAGGTGACTTGTATTTCATAATGCCACATTTATTTATTTCAGGGGACTTGTATTTCATAATGCCACATTTCCATTCCTTATATGCAAATAAACGGAGCGTGGTAAGCAACGCTACACAATTACACCCAGTCTGAGAGTAAAAGATTTCTCGAAGGTTCGTTTTGCTTTCTTACAACGTTAAGTTCATGTTAACGTAACCTTAAGTTTGCTAGGAGGATATTGTTACGAGCTAGCTGTCTTAGCTAACAACAGTTAGCGGCTAACGTTTTCTGCAGTTTGTGTTGCCCCTGAAAAACGTGATGTAGTTATTTAAGGGTATATTAAATTAACGTTTTTTACAAGTTGAGAGAGTTAAGTTGTGTTTAAAATCGTCAATGTAATGCACGTTAGAGGTTTTGTGTTGGATATGAAGTTAGCTAACCTTAGCTAACTCTACCAGGTTAGCATGTTAAGCTGTACTTTCTGTGGCAGCTAGCTTAATACAAAGAGGGGTTTTGTGCTTCATTGCAAACTTTTCTTACAAATGTGTGTTAATTTACCTGAAACTGTAGGGACAGTTTGTTTCAACTCAACTATACAGACCATTGTTGAGGAGATGCAAAACATACTGTACATGAGTTGGGTCCAACATATACCTTGAGTAATGTTACTTTGCTGCTAAAAATGAAACATCATTATCAGATGAGGACATCACCAAAGTGTGCGAGCGTGTTGGGGGATTTGATCTGTTCTCTGCATGTCGTACACACTGCTCTGGTATTACTTATCTTGTAAAATGTAAGTCTCCCGCTCTTGTCATCGTTCAGGCTTTGCATTTGAACTCCTATGCTATGACTGGTTGCGGACTTGAAGGGAACGACTTCCTGGCCTTCCTGACATCCAGGAAAAAGGTGAGATTCTAATACATTTGAATGCCAAAAGCAAGTTATTGTTTTTAACTTTTTTAATAGGATTGTTTTGGGGCATTTCTGTTTTATTGGACAGAGGCAGTAGATATCTACTGGAAAGGAGGGAGGAGATGATATGCAGCAAAAGGCCCAGCCGGATGGCTGCTGCTCCGTGTGGAACGTGTTCTATCAGGTAAAGCACTTTGTTACCCAGTTATTTATGGTATTGAGTTTGAATTTAGCCTTTGGAAGGTATTTTCCAACAGTGCATTGTAAAGACTCAAAAAACAGGCTCAGGTTAAAGCTTGACATGATTTGGTCTTTTACTTAAGAAGGTGTTTGTCCTCCTGTGTTGTCTTATTTCCTTATCTTTCTTTCAGGTGTAACATCTACCAATGGTTGTACATGACAGAGACCTCCTCCACCTCTTTGCTGTCTTACTAGTCAATCCTTCTGATCAGGTCCTTTCCTAAATAGTGGTAAGTTTTACAGTTCAGTGTATGTTAATTTAGCAACTTAATGCTTTACCGCCGTTGAATAAACCCTATATTGCTAGTCATTTTATTAAAACTACGATTTGTAAACTTTTTGATTCCAAAAAGAATAATCTTTTTGTTATAATTGTAAAACATATCTTAACATCCATCAGCAATCAATACAACAAATCATCCAACACTAAATAGAAGAAATCAGGACCTATTTCTTTTTATACAGCAGCATGTTTTGGGAATGCTCATTGATGTCATCAAGAGCCATTGAGTTTACCTTTTGTAGTCGGCCTCTCAGAATGTTTATCATTTCTTTGTCTCTTAACATTCCTATAATCATTAGTTTTTTTATTGTTGATATTGTTTTGTTCTTTATTTTTGTTGTGAGAATCACTTTGCAATTGTGTAAGTGCTATATAAATAGTTATACTAATATGATTGTTGTTACCATCATTACTATTATTAATAATGTCTTCTTTGTTTTCTTTATTTATCGCTGCAGAAAGGATCATGCCAGCCCACATCAAACACCTGATCAAGAACTTGTGAACCTCACTGCTGCGGACACCTGTGTGATATTCGAATCTGACTGGAACCCTCAAAATGACCTGCAGGTACGATATATATATCTGCTCTGTCTGTCCTAAAGATAGTTCAATGGGGCTACAACAACAACAACAACAACAGTCTTTCCGTTTATTCCCTCGGTTTTTTAAGTGTATATTTTCCCATTTAATGCTTAAAAACGTTGAACAGCAGCTGCACATGGTGCTCTTTTGACCCCTCTTTTAATTTTTTATTTCAGGCTCAAGCTCATCGTTTTGGCCAGTCTAAGGCGGTGGAGGTGTACCGTCTGATCACTAGAAACTATGAGAGGGAAATGCAGGATAAAGATAGTCTGAAGCTCGGGCTGGACCGTGGCGTCCTGCGGAGCATGAGTGGGAACAAAGAAGGCAACAACAACGGGATGAGAAAAATAAAATCTGTCATATTTCTAGATGCCAAGTCATTTTTGGGTCAGTCGCTGTTGCAGTACGCTTAGTTTATTTTCGAAAAGAGTTTTCTAAATCCACTTGTGTAAATGTCTCTCTGCGTTGCCTTTAGCCGGTCCAGCAGTTCTCCAAGAAGGAGATCGAGGACCTCCTGAGGAAAGGAGCCTAAGCCGCCATCATGGACGAGAACGACGAAGGCAATCGCTTCTGCTAGGAGGACATCGACCAGATCCTGCAGCGAAGAGCCACCATCATCACCATCACCAGGTATGTTCTTAGCAGCACTAGCCACTTGCTCTTTGTGAGATACCAAGTACTTGGTTATTTGAAATGTAATATTGATGATGTAATAATTAAAACTAGGGATGGGTACCAAGCCCCAGTATTAACGGGACCCGGGGCTGAATTATTAAAGGCTGTGGTACCGTTAAGGTCCAACGTTATCGATCTTTTTATCGGTACTGGAGACATTTAAACAATAGATGTCATATGTATTATATCTACATAAACATTATATTATTATATTACTGTCGCCAACTCCATTTCTAATATGCAATAAGACTACAAAGTGCGTCTATGATTTATTTTCGATCTTTCCAATCCAGACGAGAGATCTCTCTCCCCGGTCGGTGTGCGAGGGGGTGGGGCAGTTTACACACACAACCTGCTACATGCATGCAACTCACACACACAAAAACACACGCGCGCGCACACATGGCAGAGAGAACTAAGCGCCCCGAGGGTAGTTATGTTACCCGTCTTGAGCATGGATGTATAATAAGAATTGGATACAGTGTCGGAGGCGGGGTCTCGTTCTTTCCTATGAGAGCTGCTCATTGGCGAATGAAGTCAAAATGGCCCAACTTTTGAGAGAGCGAAACGTCACAGATTACCCAGTATGCCTGGCTGTCAGAGCAGAAGAACCCGTATGTGCGCTCACAGAGCATGCACCCCTTAAGCCCCGCCCCCCGAGCTCACACTCTCGGCTCAGTAGAACTAATGGAGACCGAATGATTGCAATAAGGGCTATAAAATAGTTCATACTGGGTAGTTTATTTAGTTTCAAAAAAATTATCCACCGATTTACAGACCTCTCTTTCCCCATGTTAGTCTATGGGAAAAACTATTTCTGGGCCGGTCGACGTCACAGACTGATAAGGAAATTGTAGTACCATCGTTTGGACACAATTAATATTTTCCTCAGTGTCCGGCGCACTTCCTGGGGGCTTCGTCTTGAGGTGGAAAATGCTTGTTGCCAAAAGTGCTTTAGCATGTAAGGGCGGTAACACGAGCTATTTGTCAAAACATTTAGCAAAAGTGCACCACATTCAGATGGAGAAATGCACCGGGTTCGACTGTCTTTCTAGTAGCTCTGTAGCCCCATCCACGAGTAACGTTTCCACGTCAGGTGTTATGTATGCTAGCAGCAACACACGGAGTTAACTCAATGATATAAATATGGGTTAATGATTAGAGGTAACTGAGTTATTTATTTTGTTAAAGTTTCAGCTATTCTGTTTACAGTTCTATCATCACATAATTTAATACGATTTGTTAAAACATTGTTGTTTCTTATTTTCAGTTTTTTCAAGCAGTGGTTGTACGAGAAAGACGTGGAGGACCAAGAAATGCTGGCCAGATTGGCAAAGACAGGAAGATACATAACAAAGAAGATAATGGATATTAACAATAAAAATAAAAAAAATGTTTATCATTTCTTTGCTGCTTTTTACATTTTGAATTATATTTGTTATTTTTAAATCAAATGCATCTATTTTAGATATATTTATTTAGATTTAGTTTTTTTTTGTAATATTATTGTATTAAGTATAATTTATTAAAGAGCAACTTCCAGGTTAAAGACACCTGTGAATAAATGTGTAGGAAAATGATGAATACACTAGATTTTCAAAAACATATACAGAAATATACACTACAGTGACATCTGGCGTCATTTTTGTAAGAAATGTTCACTTCCGCATAAAAAAGCCTCGGCACGTGACCTCCCGCTTGTGACGTAACACGGGGGACACAAGGGGGTGAGCGGCCGGTGTAACGTATTAATAAACATGGATTCCAATGCTAGTTTCGACACAGAAGAAGTTGAACATGAATATTCGAATGCATATGACGGACCACAACCTTATAATTATCAGCCTGCTAGGCGTCCAAGAGATCAGGAGCAGTCAAGGGTTAGAAGAAATAATGGCCATCGGAGAAAATTGAGCTGTGGTGTGAGGAGAACTGGGCAGCTATCTTGGTGAGTGACCGGCGTTAGCTACAGAATGTTAGCTAACGTCACATCACAACATTGTAAAGTTAGCTATCATATATCAGGCTATAACTAAAGTAGCATTGATAATATAGTAACGTTACTGGCAGGACTGTTGATACTAATCCATAACAGAAACTAATGCGCAAGTATCAGCCGTATCTCGCACTACCTAATGCAAATCCACACTACGTCTTACGGTGCTGTGTACCGGAGGGGAGGGAGAGAGCAGCGAAGGGGGGGAGAGAGATGTAATATGGTTTCCTGATAAACGTTTTGTTTTGTAGGTGCTTGTGTGGGGAATGCCAGCCCATGACCTCAGCTGTGGAGAGCATGTGCTGCCCCTTCTGGGCCCTGGTGGAGAACCTCACCCCCAGACCAGACATAACATGCCTGACACTGCACCCAGGCTTTGAAGCATGCTGTCTGAATCCCTTTGTGCTACAGATAGCCTACATGAACTTCAGGCAGGAGCATGGCCCACTTCAGGCCAGCAGACATGAGTATGTTTAGATTACAATTAAAAAGATAAATACTATTAAAGATAATACAGTTGCTATTGACCCCGAGTGTTTAGCAGGTTTCAAAACCCAAAACCTGTAGATTATATACTATATAACACATGTTGATGATGTTAACAAGAATATCAAGTTTACCTGTAGATATTGTGTCCCTATCCCCAGGCAATAGCGCTACACAGCTTACAGGCAGGTCCTCTGCTGGGCCTATGGAGTTCTAGGCAGGCACATTAGGAAGCCCTTACCCTCATGTGTTGTGTCTGCCATCAGAAGACAGTTCCCAGAAGAAGGAGGAGGAATTTACAAAGGTTTTGAGTGGCCTCGTTTTGGTGACGATCAATACAATTAATCACAATCATAGTGTGTTCGCATACACATGCATTTCCAAACATTTTGTCTACCTATGCTGTAAATGTGGTATTTTTTTCAATTTACACAAATAAACATTGATTGATTGATAGATAGTGTCTTTTCATTAATAACCACCAAAATACGTTATTTGAACACTCCTCTCGATCGATTTAGAAAAAAAAAAATAGTATGGCCCGCCCTAATACACCAATGCAGTTTTTAAAGATATACATTTTTCAACACAGAATCATTTAACAAATTACACCATATCCAACCATTTTACGAGTCAGAAATGCTATCTGTTCATTGCAGTTATTGTTTATTGAATTAGATTACCATGACCTCAAAATAATTATTTAGAGTACAAGTCCACAGCCAAGAAAATTGTATTTGCATATCATTTCATTTATGAATATGGAATTATTTATTTAATATTATTATCGCAGCTCAACGAGGCTCCCTCCTGTCAGATGGAGGGAGTAAATACAGCGGCAATCTTTGGGACCTGTCCCAACATATCCTATCAAGAGAGAAAGAAAATATTGTTATTATATATTAATATTGATTTTTGCACCATCAAAATCTCTTACCAGGTTTTATCTAACAAATAAACAAATGTCAATTTAGAATAATCTTACCCTGAAAACTGTGAACCACAGAATCTGCTGGTTTCCCACTAATTTCCTGTGTTAAACCGGAAATGCCGTGCCAGATAAAGGCCAACTGCCTCATCATTGGCGATCTCCTGGCAGGAAGTGGAAAGGGGGGCAGAGGCAGTGGAGGACAAGACTGCACTGCTCTCTCGTAGAGTCTCTGGTGACCTGGAGTAGCCCTCTCTCAGAGACTCCATCAGGGCTGCAGCGTATGCTGAAGGAAGGAAACAAGTGATCACATTCAGTGATATTATAGATGCATCACACAATAAATATTATTTAGGGACCGAGTAAAACAGCTAACAGTATGATGGCTTCTCCTTGATAGGGCGAACTACCCAGCCACCTTTGCAGAACCTTGGGTAGCGAACTGCATAACGCACCTCACCATCACTGGTTCGAGCAACCTCTCTGCTGCTATTGTGGTTAAAGTGCAGGGCTGCCATGAGAAGCCTGTAGAAAAAGCAGATTATGCAGTTCACAAGTTGTTTGTACTTATGTGAATAAACTGTTTAACTGATAGCATTAGTCGGTTAAACTTCATATTGTTCGTTAACGGTTAAATGGTCAATTATTAACATCCCTAAGCCGTACACATTATTTCACCATCACATCATATTTACCTGCTGTACATCCCAAGGAAGGAGAACCCAGTGTGCTTTGGTTCAAAGTGGAGGATGAGGGAGTGAAATGCCTCCAGGGAATAGGTCTGATGCTGTGGAGACAACTTCCGGACATCCTTCACCAATGCTGTTCTCAAAGTCACCCTCTCCAGTTTAATGGCTGCAGTTGTTCCTGTACAAACACATATTTTGTTCTGATGTTACTAGAATTGTCTACATCTGCATGTATTACCTACACTGATAAAGCACGATTGTGTGATACTATCAGGTGTTATTTATATAACGCCTTGTTAATGTGTTAGCACACATTGGGTTATATATTGATGGAGTGCTCTGGAACCAAAATAAACTAAGCACCAACAAGCACTTGGACGACTAAGATGTTTCAGCAACACAGTGTACAGAGTACGTTACCTGGTTCCAGCCACTCCTTGTCCCTTGCTTCTCCCTCCAGAGGTGGATGTGCACAGCAGGGAAATGCAGGAGTGCCGTGTTCATGGATGTCCTGAACATGATTCACCATACTTTGCCACTTGGCTTCCATCACATCTGGATCTCCATCAGGAGTGGAAGCTGCAGTCCAGTACAGGTGATTGATGATGGCTGGCCTCCACAGCTTCAGGTCCTCACACTCCCTCTCCTTTGCAGCAGCATCCAAAGCTTTCCCTAGACCTGTTTCACAACAGAAACAAAATTTAAAAAAAGAAAATGTAATTATAAACAAATTTCAGCCTAATCACACCTACCAACATCAAGATACATACTTTTACCAATATGCCAGATATCAAAGAAATGAGTCGTTCCTCCTGGACACAACTCCTCCAGCACCCACTTGGCAACCTAAAGAGTGAAACACAACACCTTAATTACTTACTAACTAGTAAGAAAATGCATGTTTTGCTGTTAATATGGTGCGCCAAGAATCTTTGTGTGTACATATGTCTGTTCGTTCTTGTGTGTCTTTACCTGGCGATTTCGGTCCGTAATAAGGGCTGAACTTGCATGTGTTGCTCCTTAAGGAAGTCAATGCTGCGTTTCAGACCCTCTAGTTCACACCAGGTGCTGCTTGGGATCTCTGAGCTCTGTAAAACAAGATTATGCAGTCATATCACTAACCGTGTCACATCAGACGAAAGCACATCTGATTTGTGTGACTGATAACGTTAACTTACCTGGACAAGTTGAAGATCCAAAACCTTGTTTATTCTGTCCTCGATCAAGGAGTAGGTGCCATATTTGGCACAATGGCCAGGAGAGTCTGACCTATGAGTGTCAAAAACAGTTTAATTCAGACGTTAAAGCCCAAAAAACAATGCAATGCAGTTATTGTAAGTTGCTTTGGATAAAGCTAAATGAATGTAATTTAAATATTGTTTTGACCTCTTTTTTATATCAATAATACAAGCTGAAGTGTTCTACCTGCAGTCACCAGAGGATTAGCCCCTCCCCCATCTCCTTCAGTTCTCGGATGATCCCAGCCTGCTCAGTTTGCCAGGTAGTAGGGTAGATAGTAGGGATTGTTTACAGGCGTTGATGGCGGAAGAAGGTGCCGACACTGATGCACTGAAGCCCTAACAGTTTCAACATCCGTATTGTCTGGGTAGCCATGCAACCTGAAAAGTGGATGGCACCACTCAGTAACAGGTTGCAGGCTGGCATGTTTCTGTACAGCATTGGCTGGTTCTGCCAAAAACGCTCAAACCCACATGCTGCACATACCTAAGAGATGTGAAAAGCAGAACATTGCCAGTACAACTCTTAGTTAGTCAAAAATCAATTATACCATAAAACTAATGAAGTATAGACACAGTGAATTGATAAAACATAAAAATAAAATAAAACAAACATTTACATACAGGTTATGATACAACCTTTATTTTTACATCAGTGGAATTCACACATATCCTCTTACTTGTTATATCTTTATATACGTTCCCTCTTGCTGCTCCACATTACCCTGGGTTTCCCCACAACAGGAAGGGCAAATGGTGAACAAGGACATCAGCTGAGTTTGGCACACAATGAACTTGTCAGCAGCACTGAAAAAAAAAAAAATACTTGTTATTTCTGACCGACACAATTTGGTAATACAGTACACATCATCTAAAATTAAAAGAAGCCTTACTTGAGATCAACATTAGTTCGCTGCAGTGGCTCTTTTGATGGTTCCTCTTCAGACGACTCGCTCATCATTTCCTCCTCTGGGCTCCATGGCATATCCCCAGGGTGGTCCATGGTTACAGAAGATGACTCATCATCACTGTGTGCAGGACTGGGCAGTGGAGATTCTGTCTGACACCCCACACTGAGCATCATGGGCTGTACCTGGACAGCTAGGATAAAAAGATATATATTATATAATTGTGCCTGCCATAAACAACAGCCCTGCCATACAATCTACCTCTACAAAGCTTATGTTCAGATTTTGTTGACATTCGGGCTGAGATGTTTTAATTCATTTATATGTTAATTATTGAGGTCATAACAAGTATTGGAGTTGTAACAGCCTGCATCATACTGAGATGTTTTTGTAATATGTTTTTAACATGTACAAAAACTATGCAGAGTCTTTACCGAGTTTTGATGTAAAATGGGCGCGCTACTTCTGTGTTACATTTACCTGATGAACGATGGAAAGGTCTGAGGTTACACTGTGAGCCGCAGTGAAGCACAGATGTTGGCTGAGGAACCAGTTGAGAGACGACCTCTTGCTCTGGGTCTATAAGCCCAGCATCACTGGCTGTAGGTGAATCTGCAGTACTGTTGTCTCCCAAAGTCTTGAAAACACACACATGAAACACATGATTACACATGAAAATAAATAGCAACTGCGCCATTAGATATGCAAATAAAGTCCCCACGCCAATTCTAGCTAACATTATCCATTATGACTTAGCAAGTGGGTTTAACAAGCTAGCAACATTAACTTACAACAATAAATACTAAACACACGTTGCTTGTCATTATTGAAATCATTATACTGACTAATTTGGAAGCTAGCAAACGTTACAAAAACAATACTTACGGTGCACAGTTCACGTTTTCGTTTTGCTGAATCTCTGACCGACGCTCCCGCGCTCTCACTCCAGCCTGCTGCTGCCGGAGCTGTGTGTATTGACGGAACCGCACTAGCTATCAGCCTCACACCTCAAACGGTCCTGGCTTCGATATCCCATACTGCACTCCATCACATCACGTGACTCATAATCCTCCGGTCGAAAATGAGCGCCACAAACGACCGCATTTTTCGTCAAAAGACGCAGCATTGAAGTCCCGTCTCTTTGTCTGCAACAAAAGGAACCCAGGACCGAAAGCTAGCTAGCTTTCTTTTCCTTTTAGGGAAATAGTGGACTCGATGTCCTGAAAGGCTGGTATTTGTGCAACCTGCACAAACACAATACTGCACCATGATTACAAATGGTGAAATACAATGTAAAACTACCGAAAAATACCAGCTCCTTAAAACACAATCGCTCTACTCAACGCAACTCTACTATACCCGCGGTCAGAGAGCGAAGATGTTTCCCCTGTGTGATGTAATATGACGCATTTGACGTATGACCTTAAAAAAAAGCCGTTTTTAAGAGCAGAGCTCAAAATTGCTCCTTTCCCTCTGAATTCCTGCCCTTATGTCTCGTAAAACGTATCAAATCCTGCATTCACTTTTTTAATTGTAATTTTCAAGCAACTTTAAGCATAAATGTAGAAAAAATAAAAACCTGCAAGATGCTCTTTAAATAAAAATACTGTTATGAACACTATACAATGTCTTTATTTTGATAGTTACCAGAATACATTGTATATTTAATACTAGCTGGTAAACAACCACACACTTGTAAAAAAATAACACACTTTATAAAGTCAGGCAACACTAACCAGGCTTCGTGTGATTCTGTTTATTTGTACCTTACTTTGACCATCCGTTCACTGTCATTGATCATTGTGGAGAGCAGGCAGAAGTTTTGTTTTGTATTAGCAGCTATCGGATAGAATCAATACATGGGCTGCACAGGTTGTGCTGTCCGACTATCACAAGTAGAATCATAATGAAAAGGTAAAATGTGCCTCTAGAAAACGGCTTATGCCACAATAGGATAGCAACAAGTAGTCAATATAGTCGGTTTAGCTTTAGCGGTTGCTGTTGCATAACTGCGGTCAACTCAGCCGTCTCTCGCGTTCGCTTGGTCGAATCAGCAGCTATTCATTTTTGAGTGCGCAATTAATAGCGCCTATACGGTAATCGCTGCTTTCACCTGGTTAAATAAAGGCTACAAACAAACAAAAAACTGACACTGTTTGACTCAGTCCTAGTTTGACTGCTACAATAAAATGAAGTTTTTACTGTGTACTTTTTGGGTAATACTCTCTCAAAGCCCCCTCCTGAGAACAAAATCATGCCACTTCTGCTTCCGCCTTATTTTCATTTAGTAGTTTGCCTTATTTTTATTCAGTAGTCCTTCTCCTCCTTTTTCTTCCTCTTCTCGAGTAGTCAGTGTGGTGCTGTTGCTTTGGTCTGGGTCTCTGGATCTGTGAGCTAACCACGCCCCGTTCATTTGCATATAAGGAATGGAAATGTGTCATTATGAAATACAAGTCCCCTGAAATAAATAAATAAATGTGTCATTATGAAATACAAGTCCCCTGAAATAAATAAATGTGTCATTATAAAATAAAAGTCTCTTGAAATAAATAAATGTGTCATTATGAAATACAAGTTCCATGAAATAAACAAATGTGTATTTAAATGTACATGTATACATATTTATTGCCTCATTTATTTATTTCAGAATTTATCTCATAGGCATATTTATATATATATATATGTATTTATTTAATTAATGTATTTATTTATTTATTTAATTTTGGCTTAAACGGCATTCCTTAGTCGCAAAGCATACTCTGAGCTGAGTTATTGACAGATACGAATTTTGCGGATCAATAACTCATGAATATAACGTTGTAAAAATACAAACAACATGATTTTACAATCATAGCAAGGGAGACAACGAGCTACAGAGTCGTTTTTATCAGACAGTTCGATACGCGCCATCATCCGAGCTAAACTTCAATAATTGGTCACAATCTGCAGCTGGAGGAGGGAGAAGAGTGCTTAGAGACCGTCTACAAACTGCAAAGGGGTTTTGCGGGATCTCGCAAAACCTTTTCTTTTTTTTTCAAATTTTTTTTTTTAATTCTCCATGTCCCCTAGGGGGCTCCGTAGTTTGGCCCTACAATATAGTGTTCAAATATAGCATGATAGGTACACTTTAAGGAGAAACTACTCAGGGCTTTGATTTGAGATCTTCCTGATCATCAGTGTCAATGCACACTTTTTCAACTGATACCTAGATCTGTTTTCAATATTGGGTAATGTTGTGAATCGAGTGGCCTGTGTTCGTCGTCCATAACATACGCCTGCCCATACCATAACCCCACCACCACCGCGTGGGCCACTCGATTCACAACATTACCCTAACCCTAACCCTCACAACAGATACTGACTGTTTTTCGGACCCCCCCAGACCCCCCCAATAAAGCAAAAATGCACGTTTCAGAGTGGCCTTTTATTGTGGCCAGCCTAAGGCACACCTGTGCAATAATCATGCTGTCTAATCAGCATCTTGATATGCCACACATGTGAGGTGGGATGGATTATCTCGGCAAAGGAGAAGTGCTCACTATCACAGATTTTTTCAGATTTGTGAACAATATTTGAGAGAAATGGTTATTTTGTGTATATAGAAAATGTTTTGATCTTTGAGTTCATCTCATGAAAAATGGGAGCAAAAACAAAAGTGTTGCGTTTATATATTTGTTCAGTGTATGAAGCTGAGCGGAATCTTGTGGAAACAGTGTCTAAGTTTCAAGTCTCCTTGTGGGCATTTCCCAAGGCAAGGGTTGACTGACATCTGAGGGCCGGCATTAGGAGATGGGCTGTCAACTTCCACGATGTGCAACCAACTGTCCTGTATGAATATTAATACAAAAAAACAATATGTTTCCACATACTCAGAAACAGACCGACAAAAAAAAGCAACATATGGATTCAATTACTTTTCATTTTATATTCCATTCAACTATAGTGTTTTTTGTAGAACTGTCTTTTGTGAATGCCCACAAAGATATAGACAAGTCAAATTATTAGTACTAAAATTGGGATTAAGCCTATGGAGAGTACAAATATAAAAGCAAAATCAATTGGACTTCACCTCCGACTAGCGGTGCTCCGACCCTAACAAGGGCATTCATTTCAGGAAAGTACTATTCAAATAAGGAATAAAAAGGGACTATTTCAGCTGCGGATTTAAACACATTTGGTGCTCCAGTGAGGATTAACAGCAGCATACCTGTTTATGTGGCACTGACTGAAAATAAACTACATCGTCCGTGTGTATTGGGATGAAGGATGTCATCCGGTGAAAGTTTGGGTTATTTATGTGTTTTTAAAGGTTTTTGGACAACAGTGGTGGTGTATGGAAGAGGGGAATAAATAACTTTTTTCCAACACCGAATGATTTACACTCAGCTGTTCTATAGCTCTCTCTTTTGTCATGGTTAGGAAAAAAAACAAAACAAGTTCTATAATGAAGATGTATTAGTTATACATTTCGCCTTGCAAAACTCAAGAAGTGGTATTTTATCGTATTTGATTTCAGTGACTGTGGGGCAGTGAGACAGTTTTAACAAATGAGGGGTCTTTGGTATCAAATTAGGTTTAAGCTGTCCCTGCTACTGATCTTCAAGGGAAGCTTGAGTGACTTGGCCTTTTTTCCCACTATTGCTACTGTAGAAGAATTAGAGGAGCAAAAAGGCCTATCTATTTTTGCAGTGTGCAAAACACATTACAATTCAATTCTGAACTTGCAGCCTGCACCTGCACTTGATAACTTGTTCTCATTTAAAAAACCCGGCAAACACATAAAAGTTAAAAAGTTGCACTTCAATATCAAACAAATGGTTGACAACTTCTCACCTCTGCAGGTTAAAAGAGGATATAAATCAATGTCTTACCACTTGGCATTTCTTTATTATTCTGTCTGGGTAATTTAAACATTTTTGTATTGCTTTTTTTCCCGCTCTCTTGTAATCCCTGAACAGTGACATTCATACATGTAAAAGTAAACACGCATGACCCTTAACCAACAAATTACCCCGATGCAGATCATCCAAAGACAGTCTGTTCATGTGAAAGGATGGGTAGATAACAGTAAAGGTCAAAGCTAATGTCTTTGCTACAGATTTCAAACTACTCTACTGCTTGTCGTTATAATGAAATTCACCTAAGTTAAATCCCCACACTGTAGACTTCTAACGAAGGAAAAAAATTCTATTGATCGACAGAGTTGTGGGGATTCTCCCATAAGCATTTTCACAGCACATTTCACCGCATCAGCACTGCCTCGGGGCATCACAGTAAAAGCAGAAGACTGGTGTAGCTCTTGAGGAGCAGGTTGGAGGAACTTGATACAGGTGAAGTGAATATAATGACTTAGCTTTTGACATACCAGGGAGACTGGAGCACTTCAGGGCTCGGTAAAAACATCCCGATGCCTTGATCCCTTGTTATAGACTATTGATCCGATGCCTGTGCTCATGGTTTTTGAGGGCACAGGGTTTAAAAGATGCCAAAACACACTGCTCGTTTTCTTATGTCTCAATTCTCGCCATTAAGGCATCATAATGCTTCTGCTTATTTTATATTTATAACTTGAATTCATAAATTATAAGAGCATGATGTGTGCTATGATTAATTATAGTGACTGCTGAATATCCCGCTTCAGTCTCAGATGTTCTTCCTCTCCAAAGGAATGATTCTGACCTAAGGTCCTTCCTGCACACCTGTCCCTGAACAAGCCCTGTGTATACAAGCCTACCTCTAAACTATTTCCGGTTGTTTTGGCCTTCTTGAAGTTCTCATTCATAATACTCCATTCGATGTCTCACTATGGGATGCGCCTCAACGCGTATGCAAACAGAAGCCTCAATCTCATTACGCCAATCCTGATTGGCTGGTGATCTTGACGTCTACGTCAGGGAATCCACCCACCCTTTAAGTAGCTTGCGCTATGTCGCAGCGTCATTCAAACACCTCTTCTCGCTTCGTAGCACATCTCAAAATATCAGTAGCCGGGCTAGCTTAACTGTCCACAGACTGAACCACATGCTAACTTTCGGTCGACGGGGGCTTGCCGGCTACTCTTGCTTTGCAAGAAGATTGAATTGAATATTAACACACCAGTTAATATTGAAATCTGCCACGCTGTTTTTTCTTTCGGAATAACGGTAAGGTTTTGATTTTTCTTCTAACGGTAACGTACCTGTTGCTAGTTTATCCCTCCACGCCGAAACCCCGGCGAGCGAGGACGGATTCTTCTCTCCCTCACACCAGAGGAGACGGAGATAAAAGATATTAACACACCAGTTAATATTGAAATCTGCCCGCCGTTTTTTCCTTTCGGAATAACGATAAGGTTTTGATTTTTTCTTTCAAACAGTAACATACCTGTTACTTGTTTGTCCCTCCACGCCGACACCCCGGCTAACGAGGATGGACCCTTCTCTCCCTCACACCGGAGGAGACGGAGGCTCGGAGACTCGGTTCTGCGGGTTTAAGATTTCGAGCACGGACTCACACCAGGTCTGCCCGTCCTGCCTTGGGCTGAAACACGCCCAGGAGGCTATCGATGCCCCCGGTTCGTGCGGACATTGTGCCCGCTTCACCACCAAGAGCCTCCGCCGATGGCCAGCGCACCAAGCTAGCCTGTCGGGACAGGACCTCTTCATGTCTGTTGATTCGCCGGCCGGCAATCAAGACATGGTGACGACCGCAGCGGAGGTTGAGCCCCATGCTGTGTCGGAGCCCCGTGCCATGTCAGGCTGGGGCCCGGCGGCGGCGAGAGCCGCGAGAGCGGAGCCCCGCGCTGTGTCAAGCTGGGGCTCCCAACTGGACCTCACCGTGGTTCCACCCGCGCGGGATATCCTAGAGCTGGATTATATGGAGGAGGATGAAGAGGATGCCACTGAGTTCCTCTTATCCGACTCAGATGAGCACGGAGATAACATCTTCGTTTCATCTGCCCAGGCTGCCAAGCCGGAGGCGATGTCCGCTCCCCCAGGCGAAAGCACACCAGCTTCGCCCTGCCTCAGTATGGA
Source organism: Notothenia rossii (assembly GCF_949606895.1). NCBI lineage: Eukaryota > Metazoa > Chordata > Actinopteri > Perciformes > Nototheniidae > Notothenia > Notothenia rossii. The sequence goes on from NC_136904.1 coordinate 29,008,218, forward strand.
CTTGCAGGCCGTGTGCCAATGCGCTGCGTCCAGCCTGGACATCCCCTGGCTTGAAGTGGCCAAGGAGACCTCCAGATCTCGCTATGAGGGGAAGAACTTGCCCCAAGCAGCGAGGATGAAGAGGCAGCTTCTCCCAGTCTTTCCAGAGATGCTGGATGAGGTGTCGGTCTCGTGGAGAGACCGCCCTTTCAGCAACAAGGCCCCAATCCAGGGTGCCTCCTCTTTGGACTTTGAGGACATGGAGAAGCTCGGCCTGCTCCGCATGCCGCCCATGGAGCCGCTGGTGGCAGCCCACCTCCAACCGCGGCTGGCTTTGGCACCGAGCAGGAACCCCACGCTGCCGGCAAAGGCGGACCGTTTCCAGTCAGCAATGACCGAACGAGCCTATAAAACCGCAGCTTTGTCCGCCAGGGCGCTCAATGGCTCCTCACTGCTGACCGCCTACCAGGCGGAGCTCTGCGAGGACATGACGAACAAACCTGAGCCTGCCGTGTGGGACGAAATCACAGCGATCACGGACATTTGCCTCCGTGTGCAGCGCTGTGCAGTCCAAGCCACAGGCAAAACGCTGGGGATAATGGTGGTACAGGAGAAAGCCTTAACCTGACGAACCTTCCAGACCGGGAAAAAGAGGACGTCCTGGACATGCCTATTGTTCCCGAGGGCATATTTGGCACCGCTCTGGCTTCAATGTAACAACGCTGTGAATCCAAAAAGAAGGAGGATGAGGCTCTCCGGCTTGTCTTCCCCGAAGGGTCCAGCCGCTGCCTTCAACTGCCCTGCGGCAATCCTTCGCTCAGGTCCTGCCCGTTTCAAGATCCCGAAACAGCAGAGGCCAGCCCAGACACGAGGCGAGGACGAGCTGGCCAAGAAAGTCTCCGGTTTCGGCAGCAGGCGCTCAGGCACAGCCGGCCCAGATTTTCAGCCATCAGGCGAGGAATAAGAAAAGAGCGGCCTTGACAGCCTCCTCTCCTCTCCTCGATAAAAGAGCTGGAAGTTCCCTGTTCTCCAGCTCCAGAACACGTTGCAGTGTTAAATGCTCAGGTGTTTCCGGGGTGCAACCATGCCCCCATCTTCCCGCCGCCTCGAGTGATGTCAGAAAGTCATCCTCAAGTTCGCGCCATGAGGGAAATGGACATAACATCAAAGACAGCAAGCTCCGCTGCTCGTTTAAGTCACACAAACACATGCCATCACTCTTGTTTCTCAATAAATCATTTTCCACTGTCGTTTCCAGGCTTAAAGCCAAGGGCGCAGTCAATAAAAATGAAAAGAAAAACAATAAAAACAATAAACAGTCTGATGTCTTTCCCCCTTCTGAGAGCGGCTGCTGCCTCTCTCAGAAGGCGGACGATGGACGGGGCTGTGAAGGCACCACCGCCACGCGCATGGGCAGTGTCGACCGAGGTTGCCAACCTGGGGTACCACCGTGTTCAGACACGAGAGGGCCCCATAAAACAAAAAATAAAGACACAGAGAGCAGACGTGACATCTCCACTCGCTTTGAGAAGTGAAAAGTGGAGGATGCTCACAGATTCTGCTTGGGTTTTCAAAACAATAGCACTGGGTTACAGACTCCAATTCGCTGTCACCCCCCCTCACTTTTCGGGCATTCTGCATTCGCAAGCCCGGGGAGAGTCGGCCCATATTCTGGAGCAAGAGATTATCTCGCTACTAGAAAAGAAGACTATATCTATAATACCCTCCGAACAGAGTCAGAGTGGCTTTTATTCCAAGTATTTCCTCGTTCCCAAACGGGGAGGGAACGGAATTCGGCCTATAATAGATTTGAGGGCTCTGAACAAATATCTCAAAAGATACAAATTCAGAATGCTCACTCACACGTCTCTGTTATGTCTCGTGCGCCAAAACGATTGGTTCACATCAGTCGACCTGAAAGACGCGTATTTCCACATCCCAGTATATTATCAACACAGGAAATATCTGAGGTTCGCCTTTCAGGGTGTCTGTTACGAGTACAGAGTACTTCCCTTCGGTCTGTCACTGGTGCCCTTATGGGACTTGGCAGTGCTTTTAGATGGGCTCACTCGACCTCCATTTGAACCCCTGGAAGAAGCTGACATGAAACACCTGTCACTGAAGAGTGTTGTTACTGGCTCTGGCATCTGCCAAGCGAGTCAGTGACATTCATGCGCTCTCTGTACATCCTTCATGCACTCAGTTTGCCCCGGGGCAAACGAGAGTGTTGCTGAAGCCCAACCCTGCCTTTGTACCTAAGGTGGTTGGCTCATGTACCCCCATTGACATTGAGGCATTTCCTCCGCCGCTGTGTTCCTCTGAGGCCGAATTTGCTGTGCCCAGTCCGTGCTTTACGCACCTATATGGACAGGTCAAAAGTGTTTCGATGCAATGACCAACTCTTTGTATCCTAGGCTAACCCTCATAAGGGCAAGCCTGTTACCAGGCAACGGCTCTCCAACTGGATTGTGGAAGCGATTGCTCTGGGTTATACGAGTCATGGTTTGCGGGCACCAACGGGCCTGCGCGCTCATTCTACTTGTGGACTGGCTACATCCTGGGCTTTGTTCAAGGGTGTTTCCATCCAAGACATTTGTGCAGCAGCGAGCTGGTCCTCATCGCTCACTTTTGTCCGCTTTTACAGGCTAGATGTCTCTGCTCCAAGTGTGGCCCGCGCATTGCTGGGCCCTGTGTTGAGACAGGGTTCTACCGGTTAAGTTCTGGTTGTTTTGGTGATTTTCGAGATAAGCATGTCAAGCAATACGGGAGTTTCAATATCCCATAGTGAGACATCGAACGGATTGTTATGACTGAGAACTATAAGTTACTTACGTAACCCCAGTTCTCAGAGTAACATGAAGTGAAATGTCTCACCAGACGGCCCTTCTTGCTAAGGCGAAGCGAGAAGAGGTGCTTATTTTGAATGATGCTGCGACGTAGCGCAAGCTACTTAAAGGGTGGGTGGATTCCCTGACGTAGACGTCAAGATCACCAGCCAATCAGGATTGGCGTAATGAGATTGATGCTGTCGGAGCAGCTCTTTGTTTGCCATGGCGGCACTAAAGGGGGTTGTGCCCTCTAACCAACTGCTGCCCCACTGGGTTGTCGATACCATCTCACATGCCTAGGGGGCCCTGCCATCAGGGCTGAGATGCCACTCTCCAAGGAGCATCTCCACATCTTGGGCTGCCCTGAGAGTGGTGCCCCTGGAGACCATCTGCGCCGCAGCGTCGTGGGCGTCTTCTGGCACATTCTCCAGTTTTTATCGGGTTAATGTCGCCACTCCCCATTCTTTGGGCGTGATCCTTTTGCCAAGCTCCGCTGCTTCCAGTAGTGAGCAAGGGCTTGGATCGTTCATCACATGGTTGGTATAAGTTATCCGGTGCTAAAGCACCGCCTCTGGCGGTCAGTAGGGACGAAATAGAACAATAGTTACGGCTGTAACTACGGTTCTATGAGTCCCGGATGACTGCCAGAGTTTTCTGTCACAGAATTCTTGTGTGCTCGCGAGAAGATTCTGGAAACAGATCCTCTATGTAGCCTATGTCACATGGTGTCACAGGTGACTTTGTTGTTATTGGTACTCGAACTGCGCATGCGTGCGATGGATACTGTACATCCAGTGCTAAAGCACCGCCTCTGGCAGTCATCCGGGACTCATAGAACCGTAGTTACAGCTGTAACTATCGATACTTTTAAGAGGACAACAGTTTTTCTTATAAACCGCAGGCTGGTGTCTGTTCAGTCTGTTCACAGAGACAGACTGTCTGTCATGAATTAATGAAACATTGTCTCCAGGAAATGCTTCATAGACATTTTGTGATTTACTTTCATCTTCTCATAGCAGCACACTTTAATTGAATAGTTCCACATTTTTATGAAACAAACTTATTTGTCTTTAGTAGAGGTGATTGATACCACTCATGTCTGTATGATAAATATGAAGCTAATGTCAGAAGATAGTTAGCTTAGCTTAGAAAAAGATTGAAAACATGTTAAAAAAAACTTGATGTTTTTTGTTTAAGTATGTCATTTATTGGCCCCATTGAAATATAAACACACAAATAGATCACTGCTGGAGTGGTTAAACATTCTTTGGACATAAACATAACATGCAGCATGGATGCACCCTTAGCATTCACCTACTGTATACTGCCTATGCCATGGCAAATGTAGGTAGGACGTTAAACAGGGTAGCACTTTCTTTGAAGACTTTATCTGATGTGGGCATTCCTATTCACTTTCGATACATTTATAATGTTTTATTAACGCACTCATATAATGCCTTCAGATTTACTTTATTAATGGCCAAAATACATAAACTGAACTATACACACATCAACTACCAATTGCACTCAGAATGGTACTAAACAATATAGTAGTATAATATGCTATAAGAGTCCATACAAATATTGAATATGTAATGAATAGATTATGGCTTCTAAAATAGAAAATCACCTGGGATTATTTTAAATGCATATCTGCTCCCTTGTGAAATAATTTTTCACACACACACACACACACACACACACACACACACACACACACACACACACACACACACACACACACACACACACACACACACACACACACACACACACACACACACACACACACACACACACACACACACACACACACACACACACACACACACACACACACACACACACACACACACACACACACACACACACACACACACACACACACACACACAATGGGTCATTGCAAAGCACCCTGAGCAGTAAAGGGGTTCCCAGGTGTAGAACTAGCACCAGTCCGGATTTCATATTTGACTCAAACCGGCTTCCCTCAAGTTCCCAAGCCAGGTTGCTGCCGACCATATGCTCAATGTCTGAGAATGTATGCTTTAAAAAATAGTCTCTAAGTATCTTCTTTTTTTTTTTTTGGTTGAGTGATTTGTTTCATAGACTTGATAACATATCTCCAATCAACACAGCATGTCTGCAACATATGCCGAATCATTTTATATGCAGTACATAATATTGTTTCATTGTAGTGGTCGGTTTAAATTATATTTCCAGTTGTATCCACAGAAGTAGTTATAGCAGTCTTAAAAGTTACAATGATGAATGTCCTAATTAAAACTGTCTGACAGTTTTAGCATTAGTAATGCAAGATAGTGATGTAGAATAGTTTAAGTAGAACAATAGCAGAAGTGTAAATTATGACATATGTAATCCAAATGAATACTGATGCAGTCACACTGAATCCCTGCCGAGAAGCTAACATAAGCTTTATGCTACTCCACCATATAATACAATATGAGACTCACATTTAAAACATATCTCTGCACATTCTGAAGCATTTAAGATTTCTAATAAAAACATTGCATTGTTGAGTTGAGGAGCTATGATGTGTAAAATAGTGCTTAAAAATACATAAGACTCATCAGTGTGCCAAAGATGGTTAATCCATGTCTGAAATAGAGTTGTAGCCTGCTGTTCAGGGATTAAAGATTTATCAAAGAGTTCTTTATTTTTGATCAACGGATTCAACAAGACAATACTCAAATGTAGGACACTTATCTCTTGATATTAGCCTAATTTACTCCTGGCACCTTCAGGTTGGCACTGAGCATTGCTGACAGAGCAGTAAAAGGAAATGCCTGCTGACAATAAAACAAGCCAAAGGTTGGATAAAACATTTCTGGCCTGGGAGCCAAGGACGCATAATCAACAAAGGAGACTAAACAAACATTTTCTGTTTGACGAGTAGAAAAACAGCCAGCACATCGCAGCTACTTTATTTCCCAGTCTATCAATTAGAATTGTGTTCTTTGAAATTGAAAAGGATATCGCATTGTGTTTACTTTCGTTGCAGTTGTATATGTCTTAAGGTTGTTTGGCCATACGTTGGATTTTGAAGGAGAGGTAGCGCTGTTGACAGGAAGTTGTTGTTACTTTGGAAGCAACGTGATGGAGATTAACGGAGAAAGGTAATATCTACATATAAAGACGGAGAAAGTAAACTATAACGTTTATGGTTAAGTGTTAGCACCCCCCGAACAAGCTCTTACGTTGATATTGGAGATTTCAATAAATTCAATTTGAAAAAAAAGGGGGAAAAAAACAAAACAAAGAAAACGAATATCCGAATAACGAAATTGAAACCCGAATAGTACTCCAACGAACGAATATTCGGATATTCGAATATTCGGGTACAGCCCTAAGGTCAGGCAGCACTATCACTGAGCAGCCAGTGGAGTATGCATCATATGATAATAAATATCCCATCTTCAGTCGAACCAGGTCAAAGGAGAAATCATATAGAGCATCTACAAACCCCAGGAGAAGAACATATTTTACATTCTAGCAGCTTAGTTACAGCTAAAACAGCTGAGCTTTTATACTTGAGCTAACAACTAAACTCATGCAGGAATCATATTTATAAATAACATGCCATTCAAAAGATGTATCATCTTCTCGGGCTCTCATGTTAGTTGCCCTTTCACTGACACATATCAATCTCTGGTTGTCAAAACCTCATGTCACACTGCACATTGAAATCTTTGGAGACATCAACAGAAACAGAACAACAGCTAATTCAGTGCAATTTAATCGCAATTTAAGCTGCTGTTACCACAGGGGAAAGGGAAGACACTAATTCCACATAGTGCTTACTGATGTTGTTTCTCATGATGAGTAAAGTTTACGTATGCATATTGGAAAGACGGATTCATTTACATTTATTTATTTTCAATATGGCTGAAAAGCTTATTTCAACAAAATTAGATTACAATCTGTCTTGTGTGCACACACGAGGACGTGACTAAAAGGGATTTAAATAAAAAAGTCTGATAATGTGGCCTGAAACAGTCAGTATTAAAACAGAGAACTGTTGACAGTACAGAGAAATAACTGCCTGCTCCGGCAGTAAAAACCTTTTTGAAGAAGCTAGTGAGACTAAAAGGTTTAAAGGCAACCGCTGGTATTTCAGTGAAATTGATGGATAGTGTCTTAACGATTCAGCTCGAAGGTAACTTATCAACCAACAGTGAGGTGATGCGCAGATGATTACACAGTTAATAATTTCTCAGCGTTAACGATCGGAACAGCAAGAACATCTGTCGGGGCAGTGATTACAAAGTGATCAACAAGAGTGAATAAAACCTGGAAAGGTAAGTTAAAAAACAAATGAATCCAAGTCCAGATGATTGTTGATTGTTTCCTGGATAAGGAGAAAATATGCACAGCTGGGTGAAATCATTAAAAGATCCATTGTGGGGGAGACTGCTCGATTTGCAGATAAACTGACGAAAAGAGACAATTCTAGGCATCAGAGATAGGAGATCACACAGTGTGGTTATGATGTGAAATGGATGCTATTAAAAAGGGATTAAATAACAATACACAAGTGATAAAATAAATAAATGTCTGTTTCCCTTAAGAGTGTTTAGACAGACCAGAAGCAAGCACTTGGAATTGGTTTTCATTTAAAAACAGTATTTTTTGTTTGTGTAAGCTTTACATTAAGCAGGACCAAAGGGACTTTCAGTTGTTTACATTTTCCTTGCTGGCTCTTTATAGACCAACTGGTAAAAAGAAATGGGCAAAAGACCAATACAATGAAGTTCTTTCCGGACTTATTTTATTAACCAATTTAAATGAGCTGAAAAGGAAGTCTTTATGGTTGCATGCTTATGTTGAGTGAAATCGGAGAGTCTTTACTGAAGGGCTGGCTAGTCGCCTGTTTTGCTCACTGCACCGTCTATTGTACCAGCCTGAGGACCAGTATCCCACAATATGCAACCCCGAGGTAATTCTGTGCTCCCAACAAGAACAACAGCGTCAGCAAGTTTCAGCCAGAGCCCCAAAAATATGTTTACACTGAAGAGGCAAAAACCCTCGAGTATCAGTATTAATTATGGTGGGGGCCAATGAGAAACTAAGGTAAATGTATTATAGAGCGACAAAGTGTAATTTATGGGAGGACATCGGAATGGATGGGTCAACAAAGTGGACTATATCATGGTGTTGTTATTTAAAGATGAATACACAATTGTTCCGTAAGTTTAACCATCTATGCATTGCTGTTACTATGACCCGTAACCTTAACGAAGTCAGTTTGTTCCAGATTTTGGTTCACAAATAGGTTCAGTTCAGAAATCTGGAAACTTCTAAAAATAAATCAACATATTTTGTCCTGTAACTTGGAGTGCTTATGACCCAAAGCATTGCAGGTGTCTTCACAAATACCAGAGTGATCTTCATGCTGTGTATATACTCCAAATACAGTGCATTTGCACCCAGTGGAACAGAGACTTCATTAACTGTATGGGTGTTTAGAAAAATGATCCGCCAAAGAGGTTAAATAACGCTTTTCAAAAACTGATATAAAAGAAGATGCCACTCTATTCTGAAGTGTTTAAATGACATAAATGTTTTGTTTATGTGAGGGTCCTTTACTAATTGAAGCTGACTAGCCAGATGGTTTGTTACTGAGAACAAATTAGTATTTTTGCATTAGTATTTTTGTGTATTAGTTCCTGCCCTTATTGAGAATTGGTAGACACTTTCAAAAATACTTGGCAACCGAACTCTTGCTGAGATGTTGGAGAAAAGGGAAACATCTTGTCCAACAAAAAGCTTTCATGAGAGTTCTTTGCTCTACTTTCAATAGGGAAATCATTTTCAGTTCTGATAACTCATGCTGTAGCAGTATCTAGAGTCTAGACTAACCTCTTTTGGAGCCAAACAAACAGTCGCCACTGTAACCGGCATCGAACACACCTAAACAGCGATAGCAGCAGCCAGTAGCAGCCTGACCAGGTGGATTTTCATTTTATCTTGCGGTCCCGTGGGTCTCTCATAGTTTTGTGCTATAGCAAGAATCCAGCTGTTGTGGGAGAAACATATTATTATTCAGCGAACAAAAATAAATGCCGCTGGTGCATGTTCATATTTAATACAACTATAGAGTGGAAGTTACTGTTACACCAACTTTACACATTCCCAGGTCCCCAGGCGGCTTTAGATGCCTCAGGCTCTGAGTGTGGCAGTGTGTTTGAGGTAATCTGAGTAATTGTAACTTTGTTTGGGAATATGGGAATATGTCCTACATCAACGGGCACGATAAGGTTCTTAATGTGACTCCTGTTTTATTACTTTCTCTTGAGGCTCTGTGTTGAGTAGTTGCCCTTCATTAAAATCAAGTTTATAGACTTTCATGTGAGCGCAGGAAGTTTCCAGTCAGCTTAAGGAGACCAAGTCATTTATTTGGAAAATTATGATTCTTTGAATTCTCTGGTGCAAGAACAGCGGATGCACTATTTGTATTTTTATCGCATCCCATAAAACTCTGCTATAGTGTATATAAATTATGTAAAATATCACCAATGATTCCCAAAAGGTTTCAAAGCTGTAAAGGTAATTGATTAAATGTGTCTTTTCAAAGTCACACCATCGTCATATTGATATATATATATATATATATTAAGGCTGTCAAACGATTACATGTTTTAATCAGATTAATCACAGCTTAAAAATTAATTAATCATGATTAATCACCATTCAAACTATGTCCAAAATATGCCATTTCTTTATGTAAATTGTTGTGGGAATGGAAAGATAAATGAAAGAAGGCGGACATATCCATTTAACATACACTATGTATGTATGTATGTATGTTTATTATAACATTTTTCTGTGTGTCAAAATGAAAGACAGCACCTATCAATCATCAAACCGTGGGGTCTTATTTCATTACGTGTTGATTTCTATCAACACGGGGGGGGGGGCTAGTGGAGTACTTCGTGACCACAGAGCATGAACGTTGTGATCAGCTGTTTTAGCGCAGTTCTCCAGTGAAGGGGGGGGGGGGGTCTCCCTCCGCAGCCGGTTGGCGTAGTTTTGGCACAATTCCGTTGTACAGACCGACGTTAACAGCTTTTTGACACAAGTGACGGTACGCATTTCAGATTGTTGCCGCGCATGCGTACCTGCGTACCACTTATGTGCACCCCTGATTTTCATGGTGGGGCTAAGCCATTTCTTGGTATGGGTGTAGCCTACCCCAGCCAAACCCTGGCGCTGCCACTGGTGGGATGTATGGGGCGGGTCATTCTGCTCATGCGTTAAATGCGTTAAATATTTTAAAGCAATTAATTAAAAAAATTAATTACCGCCGTTAACGCGATAATTTTGACAGCATTAATATATATATATATATATATATATACATTGCACTTAATTGAGTTCTATTTCCATTAGTGTGCAGTTTAGGTTGTGAACAGGATTTAAATACAACTGGTGCACACTTCTTGTCGTTGATCACGCTGGAGTGCTCACCAATTTCCTCCTTTCTTGACACACTAGTTTTCCTCTGCAGGATTTTGTGTGTTCTGCCCAAAGCAAGATTTTAGCTTTGCAATTCAAGAGGAAATGGAAACCGTGTGTAGAATTTAAAGCTCTCTTTTCTTCCTCCATACATTTGTCGCTGAAACTCCTCTTATTTACTGAAACTTATAATACGTTTCTGATCTGGTGTCTCACTGCACTTTATTCATCTACCGGTACTTACATGTTAACCCCATACTGATTGAGTGATCGTGATGTTATTTTACATGATAGTTTTCCTTGTATCGTGGCTTTATGTTTGTCCTTGTTTGATGTTGCAAATGGAGCCGCTGCGATGCGAGTTACATTTTTGATCTGACAATAAATTATTATTGTATCGTCTCGTATAATGTTTTCCTAATCTTGGATTTCATGTCACCATTATGTAATGCAAAAAACAAAATATATATGTCATAGTATTGTTAACTGACTACAAGGGGAGTTGTCATATACGTTACGGCATGTTTACGACAGTTACAGTAAGTGGGAGTGGCGCGAGAGGTAGTCTATGTTGGGATTGATGAACCACCGGAGGGGGCAATAAAGCATTCCATTGTCTGTTAATATCCAAGATATTACATGGTGTCAGAAGTGGTCGAGGATGGCAAAGTTTCAACCACCAGAGAGTTTTTGTTTCGAGAAACCCGCAGAATGGTCAGACTGGAAGAAACGGTTTACACGGTACAGGACAGCTACTAAGTTGGACAAAGAAGAAGGTCCAGTTCAAGTAAGCACGCTGGTGTATGCGCTCGGGAAGGAAGCAGAGAATATTCTCAGCTCTTTTACCTACGGGGAAGAGGAAAATGAGTCGCAGTATGATGTTGTACTGGCGAAATTTGACGCGTATATCATCCCGAGACGCAACGTTATACATGAACGGGCATGTTTCAACCAGAGAGTGCAGAGCGCGGGAGAGCGCGCAGAGACATTCATCCGCGCACTATATGAGCTGTCGGAACATTGCAACTTCGGAACGGCTCGTGAGGAAAACATAAGAGACAGAATCGTGGTGGGAATTCTAGACAAGGATCTGTCTCAGAGGCTACAGCTGATCCCTAACCTCACTCTGGAGATGACGTTACAAGAGGCCCGTCAATCAGAGGAGGTAAAAGCTCAAGTTAACCAGCAAGGGGAGCGGGCTTATGCCGTGCAGGAAGTAGCACAACGGCATAGCAGAGGTGCAACACAGAAGTGGCGGCACCCACAGAGAGAGAGGCGCCAGGAGAGAGAGTGAGAATGACCACAGGAAGTGCTGGCGGTGCGGCAAAATGCCACACAGCCAGCAGGATGACTGCCCAGCAAGGAGGTCTACTTGCAATAATTGTGGGAAAAGTGGACACTGGGAAAGGGTGTGCAAGAGCAACCAGGTGAGAGAAGTGACTGAGGGTGAGGGATCAGAAGATGGACAGTATTATTATCTGGGCTCAGTTAATAGCATGCCTCACAATGATAATGAATGGACAGTCACATTAGAGATTGGCAGCTCACCTGTAGAATTTAAAATAGATACTGGAGCCGATTGTAGTATCATAAGCGAAACAGTGTACAAAACACTGGAGCCAAAAAGGGTTCTACAGAGGCCAAAGAAGGTGCTGAGTGGTCCCGGGTGTGGATTGAACTGTTTAGGGCAGTTTATAACTCAGACCAGCTACAAGGGAAAAACATACACATGCAGGCTCTATGTCATTAGAGGGCAGAGTGTGAATAACCTACTCAGCAGGCTAGTAGCTGTAGCTATGGGGTTAGTAAAGCGAGTGGGCGAGGTCAACACCAGTGAACAGGAGTTTGGCCTACTGAAAACACAGCCTGTGAAGATACCTCTAAAGGACAATACCCAGCCTTATGCAGTATGCACAGCACGCTGGGTCCCCATACCGCTCCTGGGTGCAGTGAAAGAGGAGTTGGAGAGGATGGAAGCCAACGACATCATTGAAGCCGTGACTGACCCAACAGAGTGGTGCGCACCCATGGTGCCAGTCCAGAAAAATTCTGGAAAAGCACGCATCTGTGTGGACTTATGAAGCTTAATAAGGCTGTTAAAAGGGAGAGATTCATCTGGCCGACATAGGAGGGGATGATAGCTCAGCTCAGCGGCTCCACAGTCTTCTCATCACTTGACGCAGCGTCAGGGTTCTGGCAGATCCCACTGGACAAAGACAGCCAGAGGTTGACCACCTTCATCACGCCGTACGGAAGGTACTGTTTTAAACGTCTTCCCTTTGGGATAAGCAGCGCACCTGAGATATTTCAGAGGAAGATGGTGTAGACGCTGGAAGGGCAGGATGGCGTTGCTGTCTACATGGACGACATCATCATCCATGGCAGCAACACCAGCGAACATGATGAGCGGCTGCAGAAGGTTCTGGATCGGCTGGAGTCTGCAGGCCTGAAGCTGAACAATGAGAAGTGTGTGCTGAGAAAGGAGGAGCTGCACTTCCTGGGTCAGGTGATCAACAAAGATGGTTTACGACCCGACCCAGCCAAAGTGTCTGCAGTCAGCAAACTTGAACCACCAGAAAACGTGCAGGAACTAAAGAGAGCATTCGGCATGATCAACTACCTGGGGAAATATATTCCAGACCTCGCCACAGTGGGCCAGCTACTATATGCACTGTTAAAAGCAGACTCAGTGTGGATGTGGGGTCCGGCGCAACAAGCAGCCTTTGAGCAAGTTAAAGAGCTCCTCACAACGTCATCTACCCTGGTGTACTATGATGTTAACAGGAGCACAGTGGTCTCAGCAGACGCAAGCAGTTATGGGATAGGCGGTGTCCTGCTGCAGCTCCATGGCGAGGACTGGAGACCGGTAGCATACTGCTCGAGGCGACTCAGCGACGCTGAAACCAGGTACGCTCAGATAGAGAAGGAGTGCCTGGCGAGGGTGTGGGCGTGTGAGAGGTTTCAGATGGATCTCTACGGCCTACCAGCATTCACAAACCCCTCATCCCACTGATGAACCCCAGGGATCTCGACAATGTGCCACTCCGCTGCCAGCGACTCCTCATGCGGTTGATGAGGTTCAACACGGAGGCTGAGTATACGCCGGGGAAAACCCTGGTTGTGGCAGACACACTGTCCAGGAGCCCACAGGAAGACAAGGGGCTCAGTAGAGACACAGACATGGAGTGTTACGTAGCAGCTGTGATGAGCAGCATTCCAGCATCGCCGAAAAAGATAGACAGCATCCGCGCGGAGACGGCAGCGGACGAGCAACTCCAAGAAGTGATCAGGTACATACAAGAGGGGTGGCCTGAACACCTAGCACACATAAACACCTGTGTTAGGGAGTACTTTCCCGTTAGGAACGAACTGTCTATGTATGAATGGGGTAGTGACCAGAGGGAGTAGAATAGTGATACGAGGGAGATTGAGGTCAGAGATACTAGAACGCACACATGAGGGCCATCAAGGTTTTAACAAGTGCAGAGACAGGGCCAACACTTCGGTGTGGTGGCCTAGCATAGCCACTAGGCATGGGCGGTATCATTTTTTTCATACCGTCATACCTTGCTGACATCATACCGTGGTACACGGTATATGACGGTATCAGTCCCAATTTAAGGGGTAATTTCTCCCCCCAACATTTTTTTTACTCACTATATCAACAGCCAGCCCCACCAAAAATATTTTCCACCAGCCGCCACTGACTGTATGACTTGGGTCGACTTGAGTGAGGTGGCGTTCGGCGGCAAATAGATGTTTCGAACGGTATATTATATGTTCGGTGTAAAATGCAGCCCGAGCAAAGTGCCGCGACGTGCGCGCAAGTGCAAAACAAGGGCTGCATACATGACACATTGTACAAATGGCACATTTTGAGATCGGATACAGGACGCGTTTGTAGATGTCCGACGTTGTTTCCATAGTGAGCTAAGTTAACAATATATCATCATACATAAACATTTTCCGGGAGTAAATACTTGACTTATGTAAACTGTGTTCGTTATTCTCCCGTCCAGGAGAGAAGCTTTAAAAGGAGACTAAATGGAGTCTCTGTGAAAGTTCAATTGGGTACTTTAATTAAAAAAGGCGCGGGTTGGTCACAAGCATGATATTGTTCAGTCAGACAAACAGCTGTGATCCGCTCCTCGTTAGGGAAGCCAAGAGTTGGATCTCTCCTCCGGTGCTGTTATATATCCTCTGCTTGCTCCTCCCCGCCTGCCGGCTCGCCTCGTCTCCAATGTCCGTTGTTGCATTTAAACAGAGGATTTTCACATCCAATATATGCTCAACACGCCTTTTCTCCTCATATTCTCTTTCATCACTTTTCATTTAACACATTCTAAACGCTGTAATCAATACTCTAAAAAATACTTCTCGGCTCGTTTGGTTTCCGGTCATTCCGGATGTTGTCACATGCTACTCTCGTCTGTAAACAATAATGTATTCAAATAAACTGTACCTTCATTTAATATTCAGCATGGTAGTATCTCGACATCTATAGTTGTAGTGTTAAATCAGTAGGCTTCGGTTTGCACCACTCCATATCATTTCGCTACTAAATTCACCTCTTTAGGAAATCGTATATTAGCCACATGCTACATGCGTAGATGAAAGATTTTCAGAATAAAAGCTTAACTGCTTGTGCACAAGAATGTCTGGTTTTTCAGTATAAAAGAGCATTAAAACTGACGGCATGTTTCAACTACATTTCCCTATTAAAACATTGATTTTAACACTTATTGAATAAAGTTTGCTATATTCACTAACTAGTTTGGCAATATTATTCCGTGCATGTGTTAAAAACCTTATTTCCATTTGATTCATTGGATTACTCGCGTGAATGTTTAGCACGTAAATGCTTTCGTTTTTAAAACCGTCTGACCTCGACTACAAAACCATCAACCAGTTGCATAGGATTAAAAAATGTCAACACTCACTGAGCCCGTTTTAAAGATTCCCAAAGAAGTGCCTCCGTCTCTCGTTGTGCTGGATGAAGTCACTGGCGACGAGTAAACCCAAAATAGTCCCAAACAGGCGCAGAGGCATTTTTCTTTTTTACTAGTTGTCCGAGTTCGGGGCCGGCAAATGCTGCCGCCATCTTGCTCAGCTCAGCTCTGTGCTGAGCTCTGAGAGCGGGAAAGACGGACTGCCCTCCCCTGCCCTCTGCTGGCGCGTGCTGTGCATTACAACCAATGTCGTCCCTGTCAAAACTCCGTGTCAGTGTAATAGAATGAAACGCATCTATGATTTGGCGCACAGTCTGTGACGTCACGGTATTGAAAATCATACCGACGGTATTTCGAAATACCCTGGTATACCGTAATACCGTCATACCGCCCAAGCCTAATAGCCACACAGATCACACACAAAGTCGAGAACTGCAGTTACTGTCGTGAGCAGAGGAGAGCACAGAACAGAGAGCCTCTCCTGTCAACACCTCTCCCAGACAGGCCGTGGAAGAGAATTGGCATAGATTTATGTGAACATGAGAGAGAGAGAGTTACCTAGTCATAGCTGATTACTACTCTAGATACCTGGAGATACTCCACATGCCTACCACGTCTAGTGCACATGTGATCTTGAAGCTGAGAGCCACGTTTGCCCGGCACGGAATACCGGAGGAGGTTGTCAGTGACAACGGACCGCAGTTCAGCAGCGATGTCTTCAGAGGCTTTGCCTGTGACATGGACTTTAAGCACACAACCTCAAGTCCCCACAACCCACAAGGAAACGGTTATGCTGAACGTGCAGTTCAAACGGCAAAGGCGATTCTGAGACAAAAGGACCCCCTACTTGCTTTAATGGTTTACCGTTCTTGTGCACACAGCAGTTACACAAACAATTACTGGTTGCCTTGTCGGACATTCATTTCGACAAATGTTTGTCTTTCTCACTTGCCTGCTATGATCGTTCTTCAGAACAGTTTTTTTAACTCTAATCTCACTTTCGCGGAGTTTGCTGGTGACTCTAAAACAGTTGACAATGTATGTGTGTTGGTTAAGAGAAAAAGGTGCTTGGTATTTTTATTATTGTTACTATCAGGGAATGTGAAACCAAACCCTGGTCCACCCAGTAGTTGCAGTAGTCAGATAGCTACTCCTGCTGATTTTATTTCTAGGTCTGGGTTGGGATTAATTCACTTAAATGTGCGCAGTCTGTTACCTAAATTAGATTTTGTCCATATTTGGGCGAGCTCGACTGATGCTGATGTCATTGTCTTATCAGAAACGTGGCTAGATAAATCCATTTTGGCCTCTGACATTTACATAAATGGTTATAGTGTATATCGCACCGACCGTCCTAAAAAAGGTGGTGGCGTTGCCATTTATGTGAAAAATAAGTTTTTTTAGTAACAAAGGGTCAACAGGTCATGGTGGTGGGCTGCTACAGACCCCCCTCAGCTGTCAAGGATTCTTTATCTTCATTGGCAAAACTTTTATCTCAACTTGCCTACAAGGAAATAGTGCTGCTTGGGGATTTTAATTGGGACTGGTTAACTTCTGTGTCAGAGGATTTTAAAAACCTGTGTACCTCTTTGAATATTACTCAGATTATAGATAGTCCTACTCGCCCAAATATTAAGTCCCCAAATAAATCCTCCTTAATTGATCTCATTTTAACAAATGTTCCACATAAATACTCATCTGTGGGAGTATTTGCTAATGATGTGAGTGACCACTGTGTTGTAGCCACAATTAGGGACACTAAGGTCCAAAAGGTTAAACCTCGTATCATCCTAAAAAGAGACAAAAAACACTTTGTGGAGCAGAGTTTTGTACATGATCTGTTTGATTTTGATTGGGGTAAAATCGATCTGTGTGCTGATGTAGAAACTGCATGGTCTTATTTTTATCTTGGTTTTATGGAAATTATAGATAGACATGCACCCCTGCGTACATTTTTACATTACATTACATTACATTGCATTTAGCTGACGCTTTTATCCAAAGCGACTTACAATAAGTGCATTCGACCAGGAAGATACAACCTTTAAGAAAACAGAATCATATAAGTACATCAGGTTTCATAGAGCCAAACATTTCAAGTGCTACTCAACTGGCATTTAGAAAGCCAGCCCTTTATTAGTATATAAGTGCTTTGTTAGTAATTTTATCGCTCGAAGTGGAGTCTAAAGAGATGAGTTTTCAGTTTGCGTCGGAAGATGTGTAAGCTATCTGCTGTCCTGATTTCAATGGGGAGCTCATTCCACCATTTTGGAGCCAGGATAGCAAACCCACGTGTTTTTGCTGACGGGAACTTGGGTCCCCCTTGCAGTGCGGGTGCAGCGAGCTGTTTGGCTGATGCAGAGCGGAGTGCACGTGCTGGGGTGTACGGTTTAACCATGTCCTGGATGTAGGAAGGGCCAGATCCATTCGCAGCATGGTACGCAAGTACCAGTGTCTTGAAGTGGATTCTAGCAGTTACTGGAAGCCAGTGAAGGGAGCGGAGGAGCGGTGTGGTGTGGGAGAATTTGGGAAGGTTGAAGACCAGACGAGCCGCTGCATTCTGGATGAGCTGCAGAGGTCGGATGGCACATGCAGGTAGACCAGCCAGGAGGGAGTTGCAGTAGTCTAGGCGTGTGATGACGAGAGCCTGGACCAGAATCTGCGCTGATGTCTGGGTCAGCTGGGGACGTATCCTCCTGATGTTGTAAAGCGTGTATCTGCAGCAGCGGGTTGTAGCAGCGATGTTTGCAGTGAAGGACAGTTTGTTATCTAGGACCACACCCAGATTCCTTGCAGTCTGAGTCGGGGAAACAACAGAGGTGCCGATGTTGATTGTTAGGTCAAGAGTGGGACAATCTTTTCCCGGAAGGAAGAGCAGTTCAGTCTTGTCAAGGTTGAGCTTGAGGTGATGAGCAGACATCCACCGAGAGATGTCTGCTAGGCAAGCAGAGATGCGTGCGACGACCTGGGTCTCTGAGCGGGGAAAGGACAGAATTAGTTGGGTGTCGTCAGCGTAGCAGTGGTATGAAAAACCATGCGGGCTAATGACAGACCCGAGCGAGTTTGTGTACAGGGAGAAGAGGAGGGGACCAAGAACCGAGCCCTGAGGGACCCCTGTAGTTAATTGACAAGGGTCGGACTCGGACCCTCTCCAAGTAACCCTGTAGGTGCGGTCGTTGAGGTATGAGGTGAGGAGGGAAAGTGCAGTGCCTGAAACTCCAAGTTCTTGGACAGTGCGAAGGAGGATCCGATGGTTCACCGTGTCGAATGCAGCAGACAGGTCCAGAAGGATGATGACAGAGGAGAGGGAGGCTGCTTTAGCAGTGTGCAGTTTGTCAGAGACAGCAAGGAGAGCAGTTTCTGTTGAGTGACCTGCCTTGAAACCAGACTGGTGCGGATCCAGAAGGTTGTTCTGATGGAGATAAGAGGAGAGTTGTTTAAAGACAGCGCGTTCAAGTGTTTTAGACAGGAACGGGAGGAGAGAGACGGGTCTGTAGTTAATAACATCAGACGGGTTGAGAGTGGGTTTCTTTAGGAGAGGGTTTACTCTTGCCTCCTTGAGACTGTTTGGAAAGTGACCAGAAGTTAGAGAAGTGTTGATGAAATGGGTGAGAAATGGTAGAATATCAGGAGCGATAGTCTGAAGGAGGTTTGAGGGGATAGGGTCCAGAGAACAGGTGGTAGGACGGGCAGAGGTAACGAGGGTAAGAACCTCACTTGGAGAGAGAGGGGAGAAGGAGGTCAGTGTGTGGGTGAAGGGAGGGTCTGGTGACCCAGCGGTGAGTAAAGGTGAGTCAGAAAAAGAAGAGCGAATATCATCAACCTTTTTTTCAAAATGGTTAACAAAGTCGCTTGACAGAAGGGAGGAGGGGGGAGGTGCTTTGGGGGGGTCCAAGAGGGTGGAGAAGATAGAAAATAGTTTTTTGGGATTGGAATAGGAAGATTGGATCTTATCTTGAAAGAAAGTGCTTTTTGCCTGAGAGATGGAAGCAGAGAAAGAGGAGAGGAGAGCCTGATAGGTTAGGAGGTCGTCATGGTGTTTGGATTTCCACCATTTCCGCTCTGCTGCCCGAAGGATGGTTCTATTAGCACGCAGTGCATCATTTAGCCAGGGAGCAGGAGGGGACTGACGAGCCGGCCGCGATGTGAGAGGACAGAGAAAGTCCAGAGAGGATGAGAGAGTCGAGAGGAGAGTTTTTGCAGCAGCGTTTGGAGGCAGGAGTTGGAACGAGTCAGAGGAAGGGAGGGCTGAGAGCACCGATGAGGTAAAGGTAGAGGGGGAGAGGGAACGGAGGTTACGGCGGACAGGAGCAGAGTTAGAAGAGATGAGGTTGTTATGTTTGGAAAGGGGTAGAGAGAATGAAATGAAGAAGTGATCGGAGGTGTGGAGCGGGTTTACAGAGAGGTTAGAAGTAGAGCAGTTCCTTGAGAATATGAGATCAAGGACATTGCCAGCTTTATGAGTTGGTGGGGATGGAGACAGTGAGAAAGCAAAGGTGGTTAACAGAGATGTTAGTTCAGATATCTTCCCTGTCTGGAGGTTGAAATCGCCGAGAAGTACAGCGGGAGGGCCAGTTTCAGGGATGTGTGAGAGGAGATTATCTAACTCCTCCAAGAAGTCCCCCAAGGCGCCTGGTGGACGGTAGAGAACAACAATGGTTAATTGTATAGGATGGGTTACTGTGACGGCATGGAATTCAAAGGTGGAAGGAGTGAAATTAGGTAGCTTGAAGAGGGAAAAGCTCCATTTGGGAGAGAGCAGGAGACCAGTGCCACCTCCTCTGCCAGAGGGTCTGGGTGTATGGGAGAAGGAATATGCTGTGGAGAGAGCTGCTGGGGTGGATGTGTTGGATGGAGTGATCCAGGTCTCCGTGAGAGCAAGGAAATCCAGAGACTGCAGGGAAGCGTAGCCAGAGATGAAGTCAGCCTTAGGAACAGCTGACTGGCAGTTCCACAGGCCCCCTGAAACGAGATGTTGGATCTCAGTGGAGCATGTGGGATAGACGAGAGCAGGCCGGTGAGATCTAGGAGAAACACGGGGCCAGTGATAATTGCGAGAAGACACATGAACATTTAGAGTGAAGGGACGAGACAATCCTTGGTTTTCTGCTGAACTGTCCAGTCTCCTTCATGAGAGAAACAATGCCTGGGCAAAGGCTAGGAAATCAGGCTCAGAGGTAGAATGGCTACGCTTTAGGCAGCTAAGAAATAGCTTCACATCGCAAATAAAAAGTGCTAAGTCAAAGTACTATTTGTCAGTTACCACAGAAAACCTAAATAATCCTAGGAAATTTTGGAAAGCCATAAAATCGATTTCCACTGGTGATATCCCAAATGAGCTACCTCCGTGCCTCACCACAGTATCTGGCATTATATCAGACAGGGCTACTATACTAAATTGCTTTAATAAGCATTTTGTGTCTTGTGGCTCTCTGTTTGATTCTGTCACTGACTGTGCTTCTGTGAACGCTCCAGTCCTTGACACTGAACAATGTGGTCTGGAAAACCCTTTCAGTTTTACTCCTTTTACTGTTGGTGTTGTTCATGAAGCATTATCCAAGTTAGATCCTAGGAAACCGGCTGGTCCGGACAACGTAGAACCTTTCTTTTTAAAGATAGCTGCAGATTTTATTGCTCCATCTCTTACTTCTCTTTTTAACCTCTCCCTCAGCACAAATACAATTCCAAAAGTATGGAAGTCTGCTTATGTCTTGCCTTTACTGAAAGGAGGGGAGGCAACTATTTAAAATAATTATAGACCTATCTCTAAATTATCAGTTCTCGCTAAGGTTCATGAAAGCCTAATGAGTGAATAGGTAAAGGAGTTTTTATGTACAAATGGCATCCTGTCTAAACATCAGTCAGGCTTCAGACAGAAACATATTACCATCACTGCCACAATGAAAGTGGTGAATGACATTACTAGTATTTTAGATAATAAGCAGAGTTGTGCAGCTCTATTTATTGACCTTTCCAAAGCGTTTGACACCGTTGATCATCGCATCTTAAAGCAGAGGATACTCAGTATTGGCATATCCAGCCATGCAGTGGGGTGGTTTGTGAACTACCTCTCTGAAAGGTCCCAATGTGTTCATTTTGATGGGCTGTCTTCTGAGTGGTTAAACATTTCTAATGGTGTACCACAAGGTTCTGTTTTAGGTCCACTTTTATTCTCCATATATATCAACAGCTTAGGTGATAATGTGGATGAAGCTACTTTACATTTGTATGCGGATGATACTGTGATGTATTGTGCAGGTACCTCCATTAAGGAGGCGGTTGTTAAATCACAGGCTGTTTTTAACACTGTTCAGACTCAGCTCTCTGAACTAAAGCTTCTTTTAAATGTGGATAAAACCAAGGTGCTGCTCTTTTCAAATGCTAAAAAGACACCAGAGCCTGTTTTAGATATTGTAACTACGCAAGGGAAAAAACTTGAAGTGGTAACCTGTTACAAATACCTTGGTATAATAATAATAATAATAATAATAATAACTTTTATTTATATAGCGCTTTTCAATAACCCAAAGTCGCTTACAAAAAAAATTAAAAGTACAGAAAGGGGGTGAAAAGGCAGAAGACAACATATTGGACAAGAAAATTGAACATGAACATTACATGAACAGGCAAAGGACAACACAGGGGGGGAGCAAGCATAGGACAACGAGCAAAAGACAACATAATGGAAAAGAGGAAAGAAAAAGTTGATGAATGTATGAATAAGAGATGCAGCGTGGGGTGAATAAGAGATACAGGATATTGTAACTACGCAAGGGAAAAAACTTGAAGTGGTAACCTGTTACAAATACCTTGGTATCTGGCTTGATGACTGTCTCTCTTTTAAACTGCATGTCAATAACCTGCTAAAAATACTGAGGGTTAGGCTAGGTTTCTTTTACAGAAACAAGTCCTGTTTCTCACTTGAGGCCAGGAAAAGGCTAGTCACTGTGACCTTTTTACCTGTGCTGGACTATGGTGATCTGTTTTATATGAATGCACCGGCCAATTATCTGATCAAGTTAGATGCCGCCTATCACAGTGCACTGAGATTTGTGACAAACTGTAAAGCATTAACCCATCATTGTACCCTGTATGCAAGGGCAGGTTTGCTTTCACTAACTGTACGGCGGCTCAATCACTGGTATATTTTTATTTACAAAGCAATGTTAGGGAAACTTCCATCCTACATCTGTTCCCTGATCTCACGGCGTATTGTAAATGGCTACTGCCTGAGATCGAATGCTGTGGTTGTATTAAATGTGCCAACTGCTAGGACTGTCTTAGGGAATACAGCTTTTAGGTGCGCAGCTCCGCTAACTTGGAACAGTCTGCAAAAGGAATGGAAGTTGAGCAGTTTGGTTCCATTACATGTTTTTAAAGCAAGGATAGATGCTATCCAATCGGAAACTGTTGGTATCTGTAAATGCTACTAGCAATACAAACTGTAGTCAATAGGGGTGCACCGAATGGGAAATTCTTGGCCGAAACCGATACCGAAAATAGGAAACAGTTGGCCGAAAACCGAATGCCGAAAGGCCGAAATTGATTAATAGAAATATATATATAATGTATACATTTTTTAACAATGTTGTTCAGCTACCTGATTATGGAAAAAGACATGATTATGGCAAAACTTAACTTAACTTAACTAATAATCACTATTATGGTTCCATAAAACATTTATTCAGCACTTTTGAATGCATACAGTACATTAATTCCAAGTCAAGTGCATTTTCTTTTCTCTGTAGGATAACTACAACAAAGTGCATTCAGAACAAAGCCAAGGTGCTTTAAAACTGCATAAACATCTAGGCCAGTAGGCCTACAACAAAATAGTGTAAATAAAGACTGTAACAGCCAGGCCGAAAGCCGAAAGGGCCTTTTTAACCATTTTCGGCCGATAATTTTCGGTGGCTGAATATTCGGTGAATCCCTAGTAGTCAATGTAAATATCCCATATGATGTCCTCTTTGTTTTTCTGTCATGTTTGTATTCATGTTGGAACCTACTTGCAGCAGGTCACCATTGAAAAAGAGGTCAATGATCTCAATGGGTTTTCACCTGAATAAATAAAGGTTTTGAATTGAATTGAATTGAGTAAGGGTGTCAGTCCGGCACAGCTCCTAATGGGCAGGAAAATCAGGACGACGCTGCCCACTCTGGCCAAGAACCTGCAACCAAGGTGGCCGAGCAGACATCACATCAGAACTCGAGATGCTGCGGAGAAGAGCAAACAGGCCTTCTACTATAACAAGCGCCATGGCGTGAGAGAGCTCACACCACTGCAGCGAGGGGACCATTTTCTCACCAGACTGGACAATCAAAAGACCTGGTCCACACCTGCAGTAGTGGCAGGTGAGAGTGTTACACAGAGGTCTTATCTCATCGAGACGGAGCAGGGTGCTCTGTACAGACGTAACCGTCAACATCTTCAAGCGGTGCCCGTAGCGGGGCCTCCATCGAACGACGACACAAATCCCAGGAATAACACACCAGACATTCAGATGAGCCCAGAACATGGCTCGCCTGGTCCAACAAGGAACACTGATGGACTGATCCAAACCAGGTCTGGTAGACCTGTTAAACCTGGCCAGAGACTTGACCTGAGGGGACAGTTCAATAATAAAAAAATAAAAAAAGGGTGTTGATATTAAAAAAAAAAAGAGAAAAAAAAAAAGGGGAGATGTCATAATTATTGATGTGTTGATATTGTTAAAGAAAAGATATCTAAGTTATTGATATGTGTTGAATTGTTAAAGAAAAGATATCAAAGTTATTGATATGTGTTGATATTGTTAAAAGGAAAAAGGGAGATGTCATAGTATTGTTAACTGACTACAAGGGGAGTTGTCATATACGTTACGGCATGTTTACGACAGTTACAGTAAGTGGGAGTGGCGCGAGAGGTAGTCTATGTTGGGATTGATGAACCACCGGAGGGGGCAATAAAGCGTCCTGTTAAATAACCAACAGTTCCGTTGTCTGTTAATATCCAAGATATTACAATATATATTACAAATGATTAGTGGTGCACGATAATTATTGGCCCGATAATTATCGGTCCGATATTAGGAATTATGACGTCATCCCGATAAACCCGATAAAAGTATTAATAACCCCGATAATATACAATATATGTTTTGGGTAAAAAAAATACTGCGGTGTGGGTGGATTGGGATGAGGGGCGCTTGTTTTTCACTCGGCTCCTCCGGTTTTGCCAGTACTGTGGTATTAGTGGTTCAGGAAGAGGGGAGTTTTTCACAAATCCAGCGCTCCCTAACTCATGCCTGGCTGTGACGTAAATGGTATGCGGCCGTGAAGCCAGGACAGTAAACAAACATGTCGTCGGTAGTATGGGACTATTTCAAAGTTAGATAGTTTGCTTGCTATTTGTATTAACAAATGTAATGCAGAAGTTCCACGAGGAGGGAAAAAGGCAACGAGCTACAATACTTCCAACCTGATTAGTCACCTGAAACATCGCCATCGCTACGATGGTGTGTTAAAAGCGTACGAAGACACCTGCGCTGCTAAACTAGCGGCGAAACCAAAGCCAGCTGCAAAGGCACCGGGCTTTTACCTATCGACGAGGCTTTTGAAAAAGGCAAGAAGTTTGCCAGAGATGACCACACTCCCACCTACTAGTCTTTTTTTTACCACCAGGTGTGCAAAAACTACAGGTACATTTAATATATATATATATTATATTATTATCGGTTATCGGTATCGGTCTTGAGAAGCAGGAAGTTATCGTATCGGTTTCAAAAAACCAATATTGTGC
Organism: Notothenia rossii; assembly: GCF_949606895.1. NCBI lineage: Eukaryota > Metazoa > Chordata > Actinopteri > Perciformes > Nototheniidae > Notothenia > Notothenia rossii. The sequence continues at coordinate 29,033,231 of NC_136904.1, forward strand.
ATCCCTACAAATGATAGAATGTAAAGTTTTTGTATTTCACATATTATTTTGAGAAGAACCTTGGAGTCCTTCTCACTTGGCTTACAGTATATAAGGCTCTGGTTGTCTCTAGGTTAAGATCAAAATAAAGACACTAATGATGTTCCAGGTTCCCATTGTGACACACCATTGTTCTGCCTCCTTCCTGGTAGCATTATGGTAGAAAATATCTTGGTACATAGTCACGTTGTAACAAACCTACGTTATCAAGTTAGAACAGTTGAGGCTCATCAAGTTATTTTTTATTTATCGAAGTAAAGATTGATCTGAAGTACACATTTTCTACATCAGTTTCCTATTCCCCTTGGAGCACACAGTGGGATCATAACCATTTCTTTTGCACTACACATTTTCTCTGTCCTCAGGTGATTTAACAGCCAGCCCTAAGAATATCATCCTCTTCCCAACAAAGTCAGGAGAGAAGTTTCTCATTGCTTTCAAATCCTTTCCCTTAAATAACCTCATATAACGCTGCAAGGTCCCATCTCAATCTACTGCTCGTTCCTGTGTCCCTGGAAAGTTTGCAGCAGTGGCCCAAAAATACCAACCTCATAAAATTGGATTATCTCCGTTATACCTGTGAACTTGTCACTTTCAGTGTCTGTGAGACCAGCCTGGTGAAATCATCTGTCACTCCAGCCCTGTCTCCTGGAATTAAGCATATATACTACAAATTGGTTTGCCAAATACGTTTAACAGGAAAGGTCATTGCTGTCAGGTTTATTTTCATGCAGTATTCTTTTCCAGTGCAGGGATTCTTGCATTTGTATGCCACATAAAAGTTGTAGAAAGGAGGCTGTAAAAACAACAGTTTCACATCCACAACAAAAGCAAATCGTGTTAAATGTAATCAACATTGAGACTCTTTCTTCAAGTCACAAGTGTCTTATCCCATGGCTCAAAACTTATCATTGACCAAGTGCTGTGAGTGACAAACCAAAGACAGTTTGGCTAGTCCTAAAAGTGAAATTGATTCCTTTGGTCGATTTAAAAAAAATTATGGATCGGTTTCACAGTTCACAAATTAAAGTAGACCCAATTGTAAAAAATATATTTATTTTCAGGGGCATATACAGAGAAATATTCTCACAGAAAATGTTGTGCTGGTGATACATATGTCAGTTAAAGATGTAAAGACAGCTTTTTCGTAGAATCAACATATTAGCATCTAACTAAAACCCTAATCGAGCAACATGTAGGGGAATCACAAATCCCTTATCCTCTTAATAATCAGTTTATTTTTAATTACTTAAAAAACTTCACTATGTTTGTGGACTTTGATTTGATTTCTCAATTTAAACATTGCAGTTCTGCAGAAGCCCATTGTAGTCCTGTCCCACATATCCTGTTGAAGTTTATTTTCTCCAATTTGGTCTGGTTATATTCTCACTGCCATTGCATTTCAATGGGTTCGCTTGGATGCGATCAGTTGTGTTGGTCTTTGACTAGGTACTATGACCGTGTCACAACTGCCATACAAACTTCACCAGGGGTCACACCAAAAGTTTTGCTGATCTGATATATTTTCAAAAGGCATAAGGCGCTTTCGCACCGCCATACTTTTTGAACAAAGGTTAATCAGAGCTTAGTTTATGAGAACTATTTAGTTCTCATGAACTAAGTACAGATCGCGTTCACAACGGAATAAGTCCCTGGGGGAGGATTAGGCAAATGAAGGCGCTGACGTCACTTTTTCTTCTTCTGCTTTGGGTTTACTGGCAGGCCGCAAACAACTTCACGGCGTATACTGCCACCCGAACTCCCCGGCCGGAAGTCCCCGGAGTTGGGGAATGGCTTCAGTAGAAACTGCTGGGACTCCCAGCAGCTTCTACTGAAGCCTTCTGAGTAAATCGCCAGAACGCCGACACCTCCTCATCTCCACTGCTCCCATGTTTTATTTTGTGTTGCCATAAATTAGTCTCTCTGTGTTTGTGCGCTGGGCTAGTGCTAATGCTAATAATGCTAATAATGTTAATGCGAGGATAATAAAATGGCGGCTTCACAAAACTTTTTGGGAGTTTTATGGGGCGTGGTTTGCAATCCGCCCATCCAATCAGAAATAGGAACCTTTTTCTCCCACGAAAGTCCCTCCTCTCTATCAGGGACGGAAAAGGGGGTAAAAAGGTTCTCATGAACTCATTTTAGTTCCGGATTTTTTGGTGTGAACACAACATTTCAGAACTATATCGGAACTAAAGTGGGAAAAGTACTGCGGTGTGAATGCGGCTATAGTTGTTCAATTCTGGGCAACATTTCTAGAAACTGAAAGATTATGATAATGAAGAATGACCAACAAATAATACCACTACTGATGGAGTAATCTCTGGATGGCCTCTTGATGACCTGGTGAAGGTTCCAGTAAAACAGAAAGATTGCAGCTTTTAGTATTAGCGGTATTGCTCTAATGTATTGGGTAAAACAAGCTTATTAGAGAGAAAACACCTCCAATGGCCAACTGGCTCAAAACATTGCTGCACAAAAACCCAGGGTGCCTGAAGGACAGCAGATGTAATTTCCCAGCATTCTAATATAATGCTTGCTCATCTAGAGCTGTTCCACTGAGCCAGGCCAGCTATGTTTGTGCCATATCACTAAGAAATGTAAAACCCATAGGCATTCTGTAAACGGCTTTAAAATGCTACTATAAAATCTCTGCCCCTGCATTAATCCAACACATCACAGTACCAAGGTGTTCAACTCTTTGCGCCTCTGAACAGATGGCATCAATAAGGTTTTCATCTACAAGGGGAACGAAGATGCACCCCTAAAGGTTAAATAGTGATGGAAAAAAGTCCAGTGGATCGTTTGCATTACATTACCTGGATGAATGAGATTACACTTTAAGACTCTGGAGCATTAACTGAAACTTGGCCTAACTGTAACTAATGCATCTCATTAAAAAGTGGCTCAGTTTTCCCCCAAGTGGTTACAACTGTACGTGCCAAGTAAGGTCCAGGCTTGGCATTGCTTTATGTGTCAAATTTAAGCAATATGCCTAAAATGAGCTTCCCAACATTTTAAATATTGTCAAGGTCTGTTCAATGGGAAAGCAGGCCAAAACCAGTTAACTCCTATCCTTATTTGCCCTGGCTCTCCAGTAAAGCTGATGGTACATTATTTTCTACTCCTTGTTTTTTTACTTCTGTTGGTTACACAGCATTTTGACTTTACTTTTTCCCGGTCAACAGTCATTATTGCCATCTTTATACATTTGAGTCTCTTAATGTAACACTCCTTCTTCTGGCAATTCTTTCATAGGAAGTCAGTCAACAGCATAACTGCATTTTTTAACATCGAAGCAATTGTTCTGCCCCACAGTGTAAAGCATGTTGTTTATTCAAGTCAAATCCTGTGTTTAATTGATTCAGTGAAATTACTCTAATGACTGCTGTGAATATTGCTCCTGACAGCTGTTGCAAGACCATGCAAAAACAATAACAATAGTAATAGCTGATGGGAGGGAAAAGACCCAACTGAGGATGCAATGGGCCTGTAACCCATGAGAGCTGTACTCAAGGCCAGTTCAACATGCTACTACAGTACACTCTCTGAAAAAACATGAGAATTTACAAAATAAAACAGTTCTGAGCTTGACGATGAGTCACAGCATCAAGTCTAAATGTTATAAGCCTATTTAATAATATGTATCAACCTTTAAGATGTAGTTACAAAGGGGCCATCTACTGTATACAATCCTGTACGTTATCATCTATTCACATGGATGATCAAAAATATTTTCTTTGTGTCCTCACTGTCAAGTTTCACGTTGACTTTACAAATGTGGGTATTTAGAACCATGATATTTTCCTGAACCTAATAAATTAGTTGTGTCTGTGTATCATTACGGATAACGTCTATTAAATATGCTAATAACATTTAAAACAGCTGCACATGATTTTAAATGTCATGAATATAAGTTTGACAACATCAATGGAAGAGTTATAAAGAAATTGGAAAATACATGAAAAACAAAGTCTAGCTGCTTCCCAAAGTAAAAACAGAGACCTTGCATTGATCAATTCATCAGTTAAAATCATGGAAGACCAAACCGTAGACACAGCTGCCCAAATGGCGGATGTGAAGGGTCAAGAGTGCAAGCAGCCAAAAAGGGAAGAGACCAGCGGGCAGAAACACCCGGAGTGAAATTGCCTTGGGCTACTACTGACAAAAGGGAAACCTGCACGAAAACAGTACTAGACACTCTTAAGAGAAAAGCTGAGAGCACAACAGATAAGATGTTGCATGTCGCAGAATGTCATACAGTTTATGACTCTGGAGAAGAAAGTTGTGGATTCACAAAACTAGCAGCATCAGAGCCAAAGTGGTGTAAGCAACAGCAAACAGTTGTTGTGTGGAAGTGAGACAGCTGAAAGAAATAGGCACCAGAAAGGAATATTAAACAGATCAAAATGGAAGAGTTAATAAACTAAAGAAGTCAAATAAAAATCATTTGATAGAACTGACTAGAGTCTCGGGGATATGAAGAACAAAAGGAAGGAAAAAGAAAAAGGGAGTTATGACAGTAATTTACGTCCCACTTTAATATGTAGCTACGTTTAAAAGTTCAAGGCTTGTGATATTTTCTTCTTTTTATTAATAAATTATAACAATTCCTTTGAAGGAAAAAAAAACAAAAATGAATGTGTCCTTCCAAAAAGGATCATCTGTAAAGCAAAGGTTTGATTTTTCTTATGCTTCAGTGCTGAATCACTTTAATTCTTTTTGGAAAACTTTATTAGAAATCAGATAATGATCAGACTCTGTATCTGATACAGTTCAGTCAATGCACTTTCACATGGGAGCGATGTGTACGAGTAATGTTCTAGATTTATCGACCATAAAGTGAAAAGATCTGTGTTAATTGAAGCGTCAATCTGCAGTCGGCAGAGAGACAAGTGTGCAGGGAATATTAATAAAGTGGAACGCTGAATAGAGATACTACAAAAATAATTGATAAGTTCCCTGTCATACAGTGAAGTGCTAACAAATCACTTCACATCAGTACTTCAAATATAAAATAGAAAGCTAAAATCTAATGAAAATACATGATTGATTAAGAATCACTTGGTCAGATGACATGGAAGCTATTGACAAAAATCTACATTTACCAATTAAGAAAACATAATTTTCTAAACAAGTTACTATGGAAAATATTCATAGAAAAATAGAAGATGGAACAATATCCAATAAAAATGTGTGTACTACCCTTCAAGCGTGATGATACAATGAAGCATTGATTTGGAGTCATTGGGTTAAATGACATGGAAGCTATTGACAAAAATGAAGGAGCTCTCTGTTTCGCTGGCCACTGCAGCATCTTTATCGATCAGAGCGCAAAATGACATTTTCACATGCTTTTCATAACATAGAAAAAAATATAATAGCAAAGCAAAGACATTGTTAAAGACACTAGTACATTTGTAGAAACGTGTATGAGGAATTGACAATACATTTGTACTGATGTTGTCCCCTGCTCTAGATTCTAGAATACAGTGCTACCAGGACGTTGGTTAAGTATGCTTTAGGAATGACTGGAATTACATTTGACTGGAATCCTTTAAAAGAAAAGGATAGATTATGTTAGCCGTAGCAGAGAGCCATCTGCAGGGATTTACCAGATGTTAGTAGCATATATTCAAGTTCCGATTACCCTGAACATGCCCAATCACGGAATCTAAGCAGGGTCGGACCTGGTCAGAACTGGGGAAACTGCCTCAAAATAACCGGTCCTCGAGAAAAAAAAGGGACTTAAACATGACTAGAATCCTTTAAAATGTAAGGATGATTGTATCTTAGTCATAGCCAAGAACCCTTAACACCCCTGATCTCTGAAGCTAAGCAGGGTTTCACCAGGTCAGAACTTGGATTGGAGACAGCCTGGAAATACATTTCGACTTGGGGGCGCTTTACATGTTACCTGTCCTCCCTTATTTTATGTAGTGGGAGGAATGTATTGTGTTTTTGGTGCACTTTGTAGACGGTCCCTGCGTCTATCCTCCGGCTGCAGATAGAGACCAATGTTATATTTCAGCTTTGGAACATGGCAGGCATTGGCTTGTTTTTAAAGAAATTAGGTTGTACCTTCTTTTTACCTTACAAATTGATTTACAGCACCTTTGTTTTGTTGTTGACGCTACAATTACCACAGATGTCTTAACTAGACAGCAAATAATAAATGTAATGAAATCTCACTGTTGAGCATCGGTCTTCCCCTCCGATGTAAAACTGCAACTGAACTGAATGATATCAGCTGCAGTGTCCATCAATAACTTAAGGAATAAGGCAGGAAAATAAAATAAATGTTATAAGTCATAAGCAAATAAAAAAAAGCAATTCAGTCGCTTTTCCGTTTACTGGTTTGAGAAAAAATTACAATTGAAACAAAAAAGGTACACAGAATGCAATGGACTTCCCACTGCTTGTTTATGCATTATTTATACATGTTTCATACTGTAGGGGGTCATCCCTGCTAGGGCTGAACGATTAATCAATTATAAATCGAAATCGCGATTTTAAATTATGCGATTCTCAAATCGCAAAGCCTGCGATTTAAAAAAAAAGTTGTATTTACTTTTTTTTTCTTCTTGTGTGTCACTCATCCACACCAATCAGAAGTGCTGTGCTCCACATGTACCAGCCATTGTTAACAGATCAGAAGTCGCCCATGATAGAAGGTGATAGACAGATTGATCCAATCACCTGCCAAGTATTTTTGAAATACTTTTCCAAATGGCTTCCAATGGAGCTTTCCTAGATGGTTTGGTGAAACAAACCATCTGAGTCAGGTGAGTAATGCTCCATCACATGTTTTACATCTATTACAGGGCGAATCTTAAACTGAAACTTGACTTTAAAGCAACCCAATGGAAGTTTAATGTAAGTGTAGTTATTTCACTCGTAGCCCGGGCTGCGGGGGTGCTAGAGACGGGAGCACTTTGACACGACCTTCCTAGCCGGAGATATGGCCGCATTTTACAATAAACTTCCGTTGGGTCGCTTAAAAACAAATATCGCAAATCGAATCGCAATACCTTTCAGAAAAATCGCAATTAGATTATTTCCGCAAATCGTGCAGCCCTAATCCCTGCTATATCAGAACATTGTATACTGGTAAATGCTCAGCTTTTGTATCATTATCTCATAGTAACACTGTGTATAAATATTTAAGCACTACCCCATGGGTAAATGAAATCCTTCAAGAATACAGTCAACACATGCCGGGAAACATGGTTTTGGCCACCAGCGTGTCCCCTCTTGAGATTTTGCTCCATACTCTGCTACAGCTTGTCTGCCGAGCCCCCACCACTCTATCTCCGCTCCTCCAACACCCTTTGTCAGATTCCCTCTCAGACCCCGTTTACATGGAGACGGTTCGGGTTGTGTCTGCTACTTTTCTCTATCGTATCGCCCGTTCGTTCACACGAGGCCGTAACGGAACTGCGGAAACGGACCCCTCAAACGATAACGGGTCCCAAGGTGGGTAGTTCTGCGGACGGAATGCTCTGGAGGGCCTAACGGTTCCGTGTCTACGTCCTATACGGTCCTTTTTCCGATAACGATGAAACAATAGCCCCGCCTCTCCCCACCTCTGCTGCTCACTGCTGTAGCATGGTCATAGCTACTGCTACTGACCATGCTACAGATGTTAGTGCAACATCTACAGCTCCTCTACCACAACCATCAGCAATAAGTGGACATGGAGAACTACATGAACTACATGTTGCTAAATCCACCGCGGAGCATAAACAAAAGGGCAACCAGGCAACCATGGCAAACATGCTCGGGGGCTCTTCTTTGCTGCTTTTTGTGTATTTTGTGGCGGAAGTACAGCGCCACTTACAGGCCCGGCATATGTACTACAGCGTCTCAGCGGGTCGAGTGGTCTCGTGTGGACGGACACGTTTCTTGAGCCGATACCGTGTGAACGGAAGACTTTTTTGATATTAAATTCGGTTCTTTCTCCATTTTGTTCCCGTGTAAACGGAGCCTCAGTCTCCTGCCACTGCTGTTCTGCCATGAAGCAGTTTCTTTGCACCTATTTCGAAATAAAAAAATGAAATATTTAACTATTTCTTATGATTCTTTGTTTAACTCGATCACCGATGTTCGTCAATGGACTCTTGAGACGTGTTCTACAACTATGGCACAGTTGGCAAGGAGAGTGTGATGACACTATCATCAGTTGTTATATTCAGAATTGTGGGTAGTTGTGTTGAATTTCCTTTATTATTTAAAATGATGTGTTCTTGTTTGAATTTCTGTAATTTTTGATTGTCATTTGCATGTGCAATGTTAAATACAAAAAATGGGATTTTATAAAAGCTTTTTTAAGGCATTTTCATTAAGGCACTTACTGTAGGCACATACCGGTAATCAAATAGCTTTTCAGCCAATCAGGAAAAAGAGCAACTTGGTCTTAATAGCGTAAACAACTAAACTAAGTAACAAGAAGAAATGACTAGTTTGATAGTGTTCTGCCGACATATGCCAATTCTTGAATAACTTAAGAGGCAATAAAACACAGCACAACGGAATATTACTGTGTGTATGTGTTGGTGTGTGGGTGGACTCTAGTAGCTGTTAAGTTTATGTATTTTCAGTTTTGCTTATGAGCACTTTGGTTGTTGTTGTCTGCCACAGGTGTCATCAGCTATTGTTTTCAGCTAGTTTTCCTGAATGAGAAATGCATGTCAGAGTCACGTTGACCATCACTTCTCAAGAAAAGTTTCCAGCACTCAGGTAGATTAAGTTGAATTACTCAAAAAAGGGAAAAAAATTATAGCATAGAATGTGACTGGGTCTCTGATGTCATATGAGTGAGCAAGTGACAACTGTGCTGTTAGACCACTATAGTGAATCACCTGCCTGTGCCGCTCCTCCCATTATGGCACACTTACACTCAAGGTGATTTACTAATTCCAGACAGGTGAAGCTAAGATAAAAGTCCTCAGTGTGCCTGCCTGATACGTATCCCATTTCACTGGCATAAATCTCCATCATGCACTATTACAATAATGGAGCCCACTGGCTCCCATACACATGGACAGCACAATAACTGCACTGTATGAGGCTGCCAACACATGAGAGGTGACAATGTTTTTCCCATGAGGAAAGATGTGACACTGAGCCCACATCTGTGCTGCCCTTGGCCTCTTCGGAACAGAGGGCTTGTTGGCAGCTCACCTTTCAAAGCGTGACCATTAACTTGTAATAAAATAAGAAGGAGCAGGGAGAAACATTATAGCTCCATAGCAGAAAGGGAGAAATATCGTTTCACTAACTTGTTGAAAAAATGTGATACTTGGAGCAAATTATTCACGTACATGGGGCTAAAAGATCCATATAATCTTTTAAAATGCTTGAATTCACTTAATTTCTAAAAACAGTTGCAAGGTTTGGTCCTTCAGTGGACTCTGACCTATGTATGAATTTGTATTTGCGTTAGCGGTCATTTAGCAGTGGGCTGCTTTGGATTTGAGGTGCCTTAAATTCTCGGTCACTCAATAAAATATGTATTTGGAAATATTGTTCTTTGAACACTGAAGGTTAAATGTCAAAAAAAATGTTAACTCGGTGTGAAAATAAATGTTTCAAGTGAAATTGGGGCAACTTGACTTCTCAAGTAAAGCACATGTTATATACAGTGACACTGATAATAATATCACCAGATTTGTGTGACCAACATAGTGTTGTAAATGTACAAAATGCAGTCCAAAAACGTTTGGGGGTGTTATTGAGAACACCGTTAATTTCCTTTTCAGAGATGGCCCTGGTTTAAGAAAGGGCGCGGAGAGGCCATTGGCCCCTGAACCTCACACACTGACCCCATTTGGCAAAACAAAACTGTAAAGGTGATTACTTTTAATAAATCTCTTTTTGGGGATTAATTCCAACAATAAATAGGTTGGGTTGAGTTTGTTATAAGCAGGTGGAAGATAGTTGAGTATAGAATGTAAAACAAGTGGGTACACATTATGGTAAGAGATATCAGAATCCTACAAATCATTATTATTATTACTGATAACAGACAGCAGTTAAGATACTTGAGCTTGAAATGAAGAGCCTATAACATAATTTGATTAAATTATCAACATCAAACTGAGGAACTTTTTCTGCAGAATAAACATCCCTTCAGAAGATCGAGACCAAGCAGTGTTAATATCTCTTCCAACCTGACATCATCTGATGCTCAGCCTACAACCCCTGAAACACCATCTCTACTCAACCTCGGATAGCGACTCTTAGCACTTAGCTGACAGAATAAAGACAAGATGGTGACAAAGGTCAAACATCAAGGTTGAATAATGTAGTGGGAGCATGGCAGAGTGAGTAAATGAGACAGGTTTGTGGCTTACTAAGAGTGAAAGGGCAGCAGGGCAATAGCAGTGAATCGCTTCGTTTGCCGTTTGCCGTTTGGCCATGAATGGCAAATAAATTGTATTCCCATTCCTTACACTTGGTTACTGTTATGATACAACTGTCAGTGTGCAGTGACTGGTGCGCTGTCAGATTAGAACGGAAAACCTATTATTATGGCTGCTCCTATGTATTTGATAGGGGATGTCAGATTGCTATTTCCTTTCTAGATGGACTGCTCGGTGCTCACTATCTGGGACTTTTTCTGGGTGTATATTACAGAAAATCCTACATCATGAGCTAAAAGTTGTACCTTGAAAGCATCAGGTCAATTGTCCCCACTGTGTTCATGAAAAAAATATCCTTAATTTTCCATCCGAGTTCACTCTAATGGACACTTTGATATTTCTAAAGTATTGATTTGGAGGTTGATATCATTTTAAAATTATAGCATCAATCCTCAATTACAGAATAGCTTAGGCTATGCAAGTGGAGATCTGGAAATTGATATTATTTTGGAATTAAAGCATCAATCCTCATTTACTAACTATGTTAGCCTTTAAACATCTCCCTGATTCAACTTAAGGCAATGTTTACTCTGTATCTCAGCTCTTGTATAATGGTAGGACTGCTTGACTCGTAAAAGACTCAATCATTTAATCAGAATTGTTGTAGAAATTCAGTCATAATGAAGTTCAGGTCAAGTGTTCCAGTAAGCAAGATGCAGATGTACAGCATCTGATCTTTACACATCTCAGGGGTAGACATTAAGGGTAAAATGCCACTGGCCCTCCGGGCCGTTGGACTTGTATTATCACTGGCCCCACCATTGTACCACTGGCCCGGAGCATTCGTCCAAAAATTTTTAATTATAATGAAGAAAATTAACACATTTGTTGCAATAGTAATTTATGCACTAACTACATTACTACCTCTACTTCAACATTTGAATAATCAGTTCTTCCTCATTTTCCTCAATTGTTCAGATTTGGTTTATTAAAATAATGATATTGTGGTCATTGTTATTGGTATTATTATTTGTATAATGCTCTTTCTGCCTCCCTGTCATTAGGAGTTAGAAATGTAATGGCTATGTAATAGATTAGATTAGAACAGTGAACACCAACTGGCAGCCCGCGTGCCACATCCGGCCAGCCAGACATTCTTATCCGGCCCGCACGACGGGGGTGACTGCGGCGTTGGTGGAGTGGTTACTGCATTTTTACAACGTCTCGTAAGTAAGGTGCAGTACCGGAGTCCAACAGAGAGGCAGCAGCTGCGGATCAGTAGACTTGAAAAACGAGTAATCTTATTACAGTTACTTTAGTAAACCTGAAGTGAATACATTTTTGGAATACTTATTGGAATTATTGGTGGAAAAATTCCGACACAAAATGTAATATTCATTACCGACAGAACTGTGTGCGCACAACGCTGCAGCATGTCTGAGCTAGAGAGAGATGCAGCGTGTCTGTGAGGCCCCGCCCCCGCACGAATATGAGAGAGAGAGATCTCTTTTTAATTGAAAGTTAGAAACGGAGATGGTTAGATAAAATGTGCAAGATAACGTTTATGTAGCATTTATTTATTGTCGAAATGGGATCAAATCAAAGTGAATGGCCTGCTGCTGCTGAATGCATGGGGCAACCCAGCTAACACGCCACGTTGCCACCACGTGGCCTAAAAGTGGTAGTTTGGTGGCACTGTGCACAACGTGGTAGCCACGTGGCCCCAACGTTGTGGTTCACCACAAGCACCCGTCTAAGTGTGCACAACGTGGTAGCCACGTGGCCCCAACGTTGTGGTTCACCACAAGCACCCGTCTAAAAATACTGATTTGTTTAATGTTATAGATTTATTTATTTATTTCCTTTTTGTCAGAATATGAGTTTGAAGGATAGTAATTTGTGCAAAAAATATTACTTGGGTGGTTTTACAAAGAAAATACCACGTTGTGGCCACGTTGAAATATAACGTATTCCTTTCCATGGCTACTGGATTCCCATTCTTAGCTTTTCAGTACTCGCCAAATAATGTAGCTTTAACCAAAAAGTCACAGACCTTTAAAATACTTACAGTACAGGAGGTGATCACATGTTACAGCTTCTCAGTAGAAAATTCAAACTAACTTGGTACATTAGGGCTGTGTTAGAAGTCAGTGAGAAACTCTTCTTTAATCTTCTGGGATGGACGGTTTCTCAGAAGAAACAGACAGTGTATCCTCTAGTCTTATGTTACAATATGTTCAGTTTAGGGCTGTGCAATTAATCGTATTTTAATCTCGATTACGATTTTGGGTTGCAGCGATTATGAAAACAACGTTATCGAAAAAAATGAGTATTTTGTTGCATTCCCTTTCGCAATCCATCCATCCATCCATCCATCTTCTCCCGCTTATCCGTGGTCGGGTCGCGGAGGTAGCAGTTCCAGCAGAGAGCCCCAAACTTTCTTTTCCCTGGCCACATCAACCAGCTCTGACTGGGGGATCCCAAGGCGCTCCCAGGCCAGAGAAGAGATATAATCCCTCCACCTGGTTCTAGGTCTACCCCTTGGTCTCTTCCCAGCTGGACGTGCCTGGAACACCTCCCTAGGGAGGCGCCCAGGTGGCATCCTAACTAGGTGCCCGAACCACCTCAACTGGCTCCTTTCGACGCGAAGGAGGAGCGGTTCAACTCCGAGTCCCTCCCGGATGACCGAACTTCTCACCTTATCCCTAAGGGAGACACCAGCCACCCTGCGGAGAAAACCCATCTCGGCCGCTTGTACGCGCGATCTCGTTCTTTCGGTCATGACCCATCTTTCATGACCATAGGTGAGGGTAGGAACGAAAATGGCCCGGTAGACAGAGAGCTTTGCCTTCTGGCTCAGCTCCCTTTTCGTCACAACGGTGCGGTAAAGAGACTGCAGTACCGCTCCCGCTGCTCCGATTCTCCGACCCATCTCACGCTCCATTGTTCCCTCACTCGAGAACAAGACTCCGAGATACTTGAACTCCTTCACTTGGGGTAAGGACTCATTCCCTACTTGGAGTGGACAGTCCATCGGTTTCCTGCTGAGAACCATGGCCTCAGATTTGGAGGTGCTGATCCTCATCCCAGCCGCTTCACACTCGGTTGCGAACCGATCCAGTGAGTGCTGAAGGTCGCAGACCGATGAAGCCATCAGAACCACATCATCTGCAAAAAGCAGTGGTGCAATCCTTAGTCCACCAAAGTGCAGACCCCCTCCCCCACGACTACGCCTCGAAATCCGATCCATGTATATTACAAACAGGATTGGTGACAAAGCGCAGCCCTGGCGGAGGCCAACCCTCACCTGAAATGGGTCCGACTTACTGCCGAGGACCCGGACACAGCTCTCGCTTTGGGAGTACAGAGATTGGATGGCCCTGAGTAGAGACCCCCTCACCCCATACTCCCGCAGCACCTCCCACAGTGACTCCCTGGGAACCCGGTCATACGCCTTCTCCAAGTCTACAAAACACATGTAGACTGGATGAGCGTACTCCCAGGCCCCCTCCAGGATCCTTGCGAGAGTAAAAAGCTGATCCGTCGTTCCACAACCAGGACGGAATCCGCATTGTTCCTCCTCAATCTGAGGTTCGACAATCGGCCTGACCCTCCTTTCGAGTACCTTAGAGTAAACTTTCCCGGGGAGGCTGAGTAGCGTGATGCCTCTGTAATTGGCACACACCCTCTGATCCCCCTTTTTGAAAAGGGGAACCACCACCCCGGGTCTGCCACTCCTTCGGTACTGTTTCCGACTTCCACGCAACGTTGATGAGACGTGTCAACCATGACAGTCCCTCAACACCCAGAGCCTTCAGCATTTCTGGGCGGATCTCATCCACCCCCGGGGCTTTGCCACTGTGAAGTTGTTTGACGACCTCAGTGACCTCCCCCCGGGAGATTGGTGTCGATCCCCCGTCATACTCCAGCTCTGCCTCTAACATAGAGGGCGGAGTTGTCGGGTTCAGGAGTTCCTCAAAGTGCTCCTTCCAACGCCCTAACATTCCATCAGTTGAGGTCAACAACGTCCCATCCTTACTGTACACAGCTTGGATGGTTCCCTGCTTCCCCCTCCTGAGGTGTCGGACAGTTTTCCAGAACAACTTTGGTGCCGCCCGAAAGTCTTTTTCCATGTCTTCTCCGAACTTCTCCCACACCCGCTGCTTTGCCTCGGCCACGGCTGAGGCTGCTGCCCTTCAGGCCTGTCGGTACCTTGCAACTGCCTCGGGAGTCCCCCAGGATAACAAATCCCTGAAGGCCTCTTTCTTCAGTCGGACGGCTTCCCTGACCACCGGTGTCCACCAGGAGGTTCGAGGGTTACCGCCCTTTGAGGCACCTAGGACCTTGAGACCACAGCTCCCCGCCGCGGCTTCGGCAATAGAGGCTTTGAACACCGACCACTCTGGTTCAATGTCCCCAACCTCCACAGGAATGCCCGAAAAGCTCCGCCGGAGGTGTGAGTTGAAGGCCTCCTGAACTTGGGCCTCCTCCAGACGTTCGCGGTTCACCCGAACTACACGTTTGGGCTTACCAGGTCTATCCAGAGGCTTACCCCGCCACTCGACCCAACTCACCACCAGATGGTGATCAGTTGACAACTCCGCCCCTCTCTTTACCCGAGTGTCCAAAACATACGGCCTCAGGTCCGATGATACGATAACAAAATCGATCATGGACCTTCTGCCTAGGGTGCTCTGGTACCACGTACACTTATGAGCATCCTTATGTTCGAACATGGTGTTTGTTATGGCCAATCCATGACTAGCACAGAAGTCCAGTAACAAACCACCACTCCGGTTCAGATCAGGGGGGCCGTTCCTCCATATAAATAAATCTGAAGATAATGTACACAACAGGGTGTCCTAATAGGTAAAAACCAAAACATGGAGTGTTTTGTTTTCTGCATCGGGACACTTTTGGCAACATAATTATGTCCGGATTTTGAACAAGAAACACATGGTTCAACATTTGAAATACCATTCTTCTAAAGCAGGGGTGGGGAACCTCCGGCCTCCGGGCCGCATACGGCCCGCGAGACCATTTGTTACGGCCCTCGAGGTAATTTATAAACACACGCAAAAAAGAAAAAAATTAAAGAAATCTAGAGCGCAAAAAAAAATAAACAAGCAAGTACCTGTTTTTCCTGGCCAAGGTCAGGGTCCTTGAACACAACACGAACCTAACGTGTCATCACGTGGTATATGTCTCGTCTGACAGGGGTGCAGTTCTGACGGAGAGCACCATAACGCCGCTCCGGCACTTCACAAATTGCAGTAGGCCTACCCATAAGGAGCCGTACACATGCCGCATTTTTTGCGTGGCTCGGTGGCTGTGTCTTTAGTTGAAAGCCCAGAGGCGATCTGTTCATCTGTCACACTGATCATACAGTCAATAACTTTCTTGTTATTAGCATCTGGTTAGCTAGCTATGCTAACGAATATAAGAAGCTTTTTCTCCAACCAGTGAGGTAAAGGCACATCTTTATATGGTCATTATAGTTATAACAAAATAAGAGAATAAAGTAAACAGATATAAAATACTATATGACAGTAAAAAAAGTTGTTATTAATAAACAAGAAAACAGTTTGAAAGGGGAGTGATTTGTAAAATATCCATAAAGAAAAAGAAATCTGCTTACAGTTCTGTTTCATATGGGTGTTGAGAGATGTATCCATAGATCTCTTCATGTTGCTCTCAAAGTTCACCAGATTGATGCTTTTAACTTCAACATTTAAAAAAAAATATCTTCCCGGGGGAGGATGGATAGAGGAGGTTAGGTCCCCCCCCCACTTAAACCATGTTCACATGGATAGGATACTAAATACATTTGCACACATCTTGTGTCCATATCTTTCTGTTTTGGTGGTCATGCCACAACCGTGTACGTGCATGCATGCACGAGTCATGGTGAGATATCTGGATTCAGAGGTTGCTGTTTCTTTGCACGGCATGAAAGAAAGGCGAAATGAATGGGCTGTGATTTTAGTATTTTTAAGCAGAGGTCAATAATTTGTACGGCCCTCGAAGGATGTTGAAAAAATTGAAATGGCCCTTGAGAGGAAAAAGGTTCCCCAACCCTGTTCTAAAGTAACAACATCTGGCACAGCCAATATTCTCCTAAAATACAGGTAAGACAATTAATAAGTGTATTTCCCAAATTGTCTACTTTTCCTTTGAAAGTGTATTTTTTCTGTTTCACCAGTGAAATAAGCCTAACTGTAACAGTAATAACCGTTTCTGTGGGTAAATGCAATACCTAGCCCACTGATTCAGAGCAGTGATCATGTTTGGTCGACAGGAAACAGGTTTCACTATTTGAGTGGACACCTGCCAGCCAATCAAGCTGCTTCTAAGCATGACGGCTGGCTGCACGTCATGTGCTTGCACACACAGCTAGAAACAAAAGTAGCAGAGGACAAATGTGCGAGTGGTGGCAAATTCCCACCAGATTCTGGATTGCCGTAGGCCCATCTCCATAACACAGACATACACATAAACAATAATGTGTATATCCATCAAAATGTTAGCCGCTACAACGACATTCAATTCATTTTCAGAGTATGGCCCACACACACACACACTTCTGCCAAATCTCTGTCACGTCCCATACCCTGTCTGGCATTCCTCTAATTTGTCACTTGGCCTTTCAAAAAATGCTTCACAGGGAGTGTGAGACGAGCAAATAATTTGATTAAAATGGGGCATTACAGTGAGTGTGGAAATCAGCATGAGAGGAATATGTCCCAGATGTTAGCAATTGGACAATGGATATGTAGAGGGCGGTGGGGGGGGGGGGGGACTATTTGCAGTTGGCACAGGTTCATTCCCTACATCAGGATGGCCTCATTCCTGTCCTGTCCGTCTGGAGACTTAAAAATAGTAACCGGGGCAAAGAACAGTGGAGAAATGTGCTCTCTTAAGGCTTCATTGACCTGAGACCAAAAGTTGCACTGTCATACATGATTGTGATATTTTTCTTAGAGCAGTGTATAGAAAGCTATGATCAGACTATAGACCTTCAATTTGTCTTCTTTGTTTTTACTGTCAGCTCTCCTTGGAAGAAAAACACCAGAAATTCCCCCACAATATTGTGTCTGAGTCACATGCCTGGCCGACAGATCACTCTTTCTGATCCTCAAAATAACTCTGCAGCATTTAGTTTTTTGATGGCTCCTCACTTATTGGAAAAAGGACCGTAGTGCCATCGACCATCTGCAGTCATGATTGTTTTAGCTCTTTTCCTCCAAATGTTCATGGTTGACTCTCCTCCCAATTGTTGACTCTACCATCTCAGCTCTCCAACAGCCCGCTCTCAGTGCACACAGCCGTAAAATGTCCAGCCTGCCCAAGCACAGTCGCTACAGTGGTTTCCAGGAATGTGTGCTGCTTCCTTGCGTCAACTTAAGATACACAATTGGTATTCTTGGCATAGGCAGCTGATTTCACCCTGCTTTTCTCCCTCTCTGCAGATAGTATCTGTTTCATCCTTCACTACCCGCTTGAAGAACCTTCCCCAGTCAATGTCAGTTTGCCTTTCATCCAGATAATGAATTGAATAGTTGTGGGAAAAGCAGTTTTTTCCTCTGCCACTACCTGTACAAGTCAGTTGATCCTGCTGAGCTGGATCCTGCACTGTTAACTTTCTGCCACTACACTTTTAAGTGAGACGTCCCAAACTTTGTTTTAAAACTCAAACATGGCAAAAAGGGTTGGTTTAAAAGCTGGGTATGACACCTTTTAGTTTTTCAGCCAAGGACATGCAAAGACAAGAACAAAAACAATCAAAATAGGCTAACTTTCAGGCCTAAATTCAGAGCATAACAGCCAAAAACTGTTCTCTAGTTCGGCCTTTTAGGTATTTTAGGTAAAACAGAAAGACTTCCTAATTGTAAATGTCCCATGTCATGGCCATTTCTACTGATCATATTCCATTGTTGAGGTATACTGAAATAGATTTATATTGTGCAATTTTCCAAACTCACATTGGTTTCTCATACAGCATCTCTGTATAGTATGTGTATTCACTCTCTGTCCTAAACGGCTTGTTGGAGCTCCTGCCCCCCCCCTCCCTGTGAGCCCACTGTGCTCTGATTGGTCAGCTCGCCCACTCTGTTCTGATGAGTCCACCACCATAGGGTGGCGAAGTCCCTCCCCTTCCGGGGGAGCTCCATGACCATGGGACCTTATTTCGGAAAAATTATGTATTGAAGTCAATGGAGAGAGAAAGATTATCTTTCGATCCCGTTTGAATTGTGCCACAAATTACACATATGATGTTTGTCAATTTAAAAGATAATTTTGCAGGTCAAAAAAATAAAAATGTCTCGTAAAACTGTGAAGTAACACATTTTTTTGTGTGAAACGCTTAATGAACTACATATCTGGTCTCGCAGACTCTCACAACAACACACATCACCAAGATGGCCGTCACTACTGTCTTGTCAAAAAAGGGATTGACTACTATCAACACGTCCAAAAGAATGTCATGCAAAGCTGCCTGCCTGCCTGCCTGCCTGCCTGCCTGCCTTCCTTTGATTCTCGCCTGAACTGCCTGATATTTTTAATGTTTAATGTCAACCATTTGTGCAGATAGCATGAAGTAGAACAGATCGCCGACGCTAATGTAGCGTTAGCATTTCTCCCCCGGGCTTAAATGGTGTATGATAGAATGATCACACCGGTGTGACAGTGCTCTTCAAAGGGTTCACAAAATATGACTACTATTACTGTTTAACGTTTTGGGTTACTTAATGTTACTTCATGTTAAGGAAAATAAAAATGACAAGGCTAAGACTGTAATGAACTAACTTACCTAACTAACGTGCTTGCTACTAGCTAGGTAGCTAACTTGATCCAGCCAGCCACTCCTGGTCCTTTGATCAGACGGGAAGCGAAAGAACGAGCAAGACCCATTGCTGGTATGATAACAACCTGGTACTAAGCACACAGGCATATTGTTAAAGTTATCTTATCTTAGCTATCTCTTATATGTAGCGGAGGAAAACAATTGTGACATCAGTTATGACATCACTTACTCTGGGATTTGTAGTCTTTCTAGTTACGTATTTTTCATAGTCTTATATTTCAACATTTTTACGACAAACTGACTTTTTTGACATGGAAATTATTTTTTAAGATTGACAAACATCATATGTGTAATTTGTGGCACAATTTAAATGGGATCGAAAGATACGTTTTCTCTCTCCATTGACTTCAATACATAATTTTTCCGAAATAAGGTCCCATGGACCGGAAGTAGATGGGCGTGACTTCGCCACTTTATTACAGCGGAACATCCGTGATTATGTGTTACAATGGCGCTAGCAAACAGAAATGACACCAGTAATGACAAACAGATGAGAATACTGCGTGGGGTCTGGGTGGCGTTTTGGCGGGACGTTGCGCGGCTCGCTGCTGCGAGGAGCGGAAAGTGTGAGCTGGGTTAATTTCCTGCTTGCTGCGTGGGGTCTGCGAGACAGCGAGACATCGTGAATGGATGCGGGAAGGGGGGGTGCTGAGGGGGCTGCTGAGGGGGCTCCACTAGCACCAGCATCCCCCTCGCCCGCACCCCCAAACGCGGTACTCCTACAGTGTAAGCGCGCCACAGTTTCGCCGCTGCAATGGATACAGAAAGGAGCAATTTCCATAGACCCCCATGTTAAAATGCCCAACTTTACAGCAGAAATAAATATGTTTCTAGCCTGGATCCAATAAAACTTATTCTGGATATAGTTAGATTCCACCTTCATGACCATGGAATAGGGAGTGCATTTTTTTACCGTGAGTAAATTAGTAAGTAAAGTAAGTTTTGCCGTGTGTGAATGAAAGCCTTACTTCTTCTTGAGGTCTGCAGTGAAGTGTGTACACATTTACTGAATATGAAAACACTCAGTGTGTGCGACTGTTAAGGATAAACAACCTGTAGCCGCGAGCCAGTCGGGTGGATGTCATTTTTACACACATTCTGAGGCCGCCATGCCTATGTTTTTGTTTTCACTGAGTTTATGCTTATGCTTATGTTTAATCTTATTAAAAAAGAAATAAAAAATCATTAATGAAGTTTAAGTTCAGACCCTACGCTTAATAAGTCTCCCCTTGCCCACCTACATTTCTCCAGGCCCACCCACACAATAATTCGTGGCTACGCCACTGCAATACGCAGAAATAAAGAGCAACATACAAATCACCTTTGCTACTGCGCATTTTGTACTCGGCGGCACAGACACTGGTAAAGCACAACATGCACGAGCATAAAGTGGAAAGTCAACTCACAACAAGAAACATCACAGCAACAGCTTTGCCCCGGCCTTAGATTTGGCCAACCGCTGACCACAGCAGCAAACGCATTTACATAGGGCAACACCACATAACGCACAAAGCAGCAGAGTATTTAAATAATGTGGAAATAGTTACTCACTGTTTGATATTAGCTGCAGACGCCGCTTCCTTTTGAATGAAACCTCCTTAGGAAATCCTCATTGTCCATCCTCTCATCCCTGCATTTTACAGTTTGAGTCCTTTGAGTTAAATCAGGTGATTCGGTGAATCCGTGGACTGTCGGAAATCGCTGTAAATGTCTTGGCTGTAAACGAGTTCTCACATTGGAGGCCCCGTAAGATAGACTTAAATGCACCTATTACACTTGGCATTGCTTCCATGGTCCAGAATACGCGGGAGAGTAGTGTAACGCACACACACTTGCTGACTAGATGTGTTCTGATATGTGATTGTTCTATATGTGGGCTAATCACAAATAGTCTTTATTACACACGTAATCGCTTTATATGTGTTTTGGATTTGACTACCTGGCCCTCCCTACATGGAAACTATGGAAATTAAAAAGCACTCAAATCTAATAAAGGAGATGTTCTTTATTTTTCCACTGCAGTAATTATGGGGTATGGATTCGGGGTAAATCAAGTGGCATGTAAGTTAGTGAAAATAAATGAAACTTTTCAAGATAAATATGCTGCATTTTAACTAAAATCTAATATAGATATTTTAATATCTAAAATCATGGAGTGAATTTAAATGAAAAGTGGTGTGTCTTTCTTGTCCATTGTAGTTATACAATGCTGAATATATTTGGAGTTACCACTGGTCACATGACATGGAATCTATTGAAAATAAAAAATGTTTTAAAAAATGTTTTCATAAAAATATCCATGTAACAATAGAAATATACTAAATTCAAATAAAACTATGTTTGTCCTTTTTGTCCAGTGTAGTAATAATAGCTGAGATGAAATTAGGAGTGACTGGGTCATACCGTATGACCTGAAAGATATTGATACAGCTATTAAAACGTTTTGTTTTAAACAAATTCATGTCAGCACATTGATTATGTTTTTTTGAATGATTTTCACCGAAATGGGTAAGATAACTGCTACAGTATATCCAACCTATCTAGCCTTTTCTCGTTATTTATCAGCAAACATTAGCAACATGCGTCGTGAGGTTTACTGATTTGCATAAGCAGAGTTGTTGTGTCTCGTCTGTTGTTCCTCTGCTGATTTCAAGTTAATTGATTAAATCCTGTATTGGATTTGCAAGAGGGCCCATTTGCCCACATGCAGTGCAGTCTTGTATTTATATATGTGTATGTTTGTCGTTAAACAGCAAGCATTTTATAGACGGACAGTAAAAAAGGAAGGTCTACTTTACAGTGTGAATGCTCACAGGCCTCAGCTCTCAATCTGTGATGAATGGCAGCCTAATATTTGGCCATAATAGTGACACATGTGGTTTTAGTTTTGTCAAAGTGGACAAAATGTTCTAAAGTCTTGTTCTGGTGTGTTGGTAAGAGCATGTTTTTCCTCTTGGTCCAGCTTGTTGAAGTAAATTATATTAAATGTTACACTAGATATCTCTCTTAAACTAGTACAATTCTTTACATATCACATTTAAAAACAATAATTGAGAATACCTTTCAATATGTTTAAAGTTTGCCAAATTATATTGAGGAATGCTGAAAATACAGACATGTATTCTTTCTGTGAGTTCCCTCATTCTGTGTCGGTGAGTGAAAATGAAAGCAATTAAAAAGGTAAGAGGGAACAAATGAATCAGTTCTGATGGTAAACATGCCTCCAAATAACTGTATTCCTCCTTCATAAAAGATGCAACACAGAGACAGAGATTTTCAGTATACATGAAACCATTCTGTATCATAAACATAAATTATTACTAACTGTGTTAATGACATGCATAAGGCAACTTCTGATATAAATCTAACTGGGCTTTTAGATAAAAATCAAATATTCAAATCGTGCATCTAACACACACACACACACACACACACACACACACACACACACACACACACACACACACACACACACACACACACACACACACACACACACACACACACACACACACACACACACACACACACACACACACACACACACACACACACACACACACACACACACACACACACACACACACACACACACACACACTTCAGGAAGGGCCTAAACACGAAGTGATGCAATCTATCTGGCACATCCTTCAATAGGTACGATTGGAGAAGCTAACTATTCACTCTTTTTTGAGCTTGAAGTCTCATGCCCGTGCTTTTTCCCTCTCTCCCAGTTCCTGGGTGATGAGGGTGCAGCAAGCATTAAAGGGCTGCTTTGAACAAAAAGATTTGGTATGAAAAGGAATGGGATATTAGGCTCCATCAAGGGATCGTGAAGCAGCAGCTCTCCCTCTCTTGAAGCTGTCATATAATTAGATAAAGGTAGACGCTCCGCTGCGAGTCCATCCCAGTAGAGAATTTCCTGCGACCCACAGGTCAGCCTACATAGAGCGGCAGGGGGAATGCAAGATGTTATAGCTTCATGTCAAGGTGACATCACCTCACAACAATGAGGGAAAGAATAGAGAAGAAAGACTAAGAATATTGAATGAGGATAATTTGATGATAAAAGAAAGTACGAGAACATGTCTGTAAGGTAAAAGCAGAGTGATTGAAGTTGTCAGTGTTTCCCCCATGCAGGGAGCCTGCTGCACGGTGCAAATTACAGTTTAAAAAGCAAGTCATGCTTACCTCTACTATGGCATGGCCTATTTTTGTATAAATCTCTCCTAACAATGAAGTTATTCATATAAGCCGTGTGGGGAGGCAATGTGAATAATAAATATTTGGTTAAAAAAATCTTTACATCTGTAATCTCTCACATCTTGGCAGCCACTGTTCTCTGAGAGCAATCGATGTAATGCTACCTGAAATATCTTTATCTAAAAATATAAATGTTCTTTGCCTCAAGTTAGGCACGTTGTGTAGTTCAATCAATCCCATAGCTTGACAGGCTTTAATAAGCATAGGTGCACATTTTCCACTTTCAAATCTTTCGCCTCATTCTGACCCAGTTTTCACAAACCCTGTGTAATTTACTGACAGGCAAGCTCCTGTTATGCACTCAAAGACTTCGCGAAATGCAAGCAATGCAGGCCTTTGGGCAATTGTTATCTTTGAATGTGACTTAAAATCCTGGATATTCTGTACAGCAAAACCTTGGAAATAAATCTAACATCCGCTCCAAAACATCGTCTGTCATGTCATTATCATAAGTCAGTTAAAATGTGAGCTGCAGCAATAACAAATCCAAGCGCAGACAGTATATTAATGCACTAAATTTAAGTTGATATGAGAGTACTTTGCCTAACTGAAGGAGGTTAAATCTGTGAAATGATGGAGTCATTTGAAATGTTACCCTTGAATGAGCTTAATTTCTCCACAGCGCTGGCAGTTGCATGCTTGTTACGGCCCGGCTCATATAGGCTGCAACAAAGATGGGAGACCAGACAAGTTAAGTGTAACAAAAGCATATTTATTTACAATACCACAAAAACCAAAGGTCTTCAAAGAAACCTAATAAATGTGGAAGTCAATTATCAGTAATAATTGCGTGTATGGGTGTGTCAAAATGTGCAGAAACAAAGACACGGCCGTGTCCAACAGAAGAGTGAGAGGGCAGTATGGGTTGGTGTTGGACTTTTATATCGACGGCCCAGGTGTGGCTCATCAGGTTGATCACCTGAAACACAAACAAGAGCCAGCAAGCAGAACACAAATACCCCTAGTAGTGGAGGGGGTCGAAGAAAACACATTCCCATCCTCAGCCCTTAAAATTTTTTCTCTTATTTATCAGTCTTTTACTTAACGATAATGTGCTGCAGATGTTTTAATTTTTGGTTTCTTGTTTCAGTGATATTGAGAATCTTAAAGTACAATAATTCTAAATTAGTTACCAGGACCATAAGAAACCATTTCCATTCATTTACTTCTTGATTAAGTTTGAAAGAGATCTCCATCAAGACGTAAAATGTAGCTTAGCGCAAGTTCAATCAGGAAGACAATATCATCTGGTGTCACACGTTATCTCAATAAGCGATCAGGGGCGTCACGCCCCGGCTGCGTCTATCGTTATTCCAACCCAGTTTAGATTTAACGCACACTTCCGCATTACGCAAGAACGTAGCTTTAGCGTCATAGACTTCATCTTCGGCAGTTATAGCGGTCGCAGTAAAGCAGGATATTGAATAGTTGTTTTTTGTCTTTCCAAAGGATTTGTTGACTGAAAGTCAACGATCCTGTAAACAAAGCCATATCGAAGAGTCCTGAGATTGTATTACTGGTGTTTTATCATCTCAGCTGGTGTAAGTGCAGAATATTGAATATAACCTTGACTATTACTGTGTACTTCATTTATCTGACAGCATTATTTAATGATACTATTTTATATATATATACACACATTTATTCATTTATAAACATATATATATAAACACACACTTATATGTACTCACACGTGTTTATTAATTTATACACACAGATGTATTCATTCATTTATACACACACATCATTATTTAATGATACTGTTTTATATATATATATATATATATATACACAAACATTTATTCATTTATAAACATATGTATATAAAATCCTAAAACATTGGTATAGTTATGCTAAAATGTTTATATTCTCTTTAAATGTATACTTCATGTGCTTGCATGTTATTCTTTGTAATGCCTTGTCTTTTATCTGGACAATAAGTCTGTTATTAAGTGGTATAGTTTAGATGATGATAATGATGATGATGATGATGATGATGATGATGATGATGATGATGATGATGATGATGATGATGATGTGTAGGTGAGGCATTGATATAAGCAAACACATCCAATGTAATTTGACGTTCATCATAGTATTGAGAGATAGGTCTTATCAGATACCTTCAACTGCGGGTACTCCTCTATATTTTTCTGTGTGCCTCCAGAGCACACTAAAACACGACGTCTGAAATGAAAGCAAAAAAAAAAGAGCCTATAGTTATTCAGGTACTATTCTGATCCTAATATTTTAGTACTTATACTGATGCTAATACTTTAGTACTTATACAATATTTATTGAAGATTTTAGATAATAAATATTCCCCAAAATTATTCAAAAGCACATTCTTCCAAACTCTCTGCTGTAGTATGACCAACAAGAGACCATTGATGTGTGTAGTGAGTTTGGTAGAAATATACTGTATAAATGTGAAGTGATTGAATATTATTGTATTCTCTTTTTTCGGAGTTGCACTTTGCAGACGGTCCCTGAGCACTCGTTTCTTCTGCGGCTGCGGATAGAGACCAATGTAATGTGTCCAGTCTGGAGGACAGCACGTATTGGCTTTTTTTTTTAAATCAAAATGTGATTGTAGTTCGTTGTCAACCTTACCACGGTACTTAGGAGACGTACTTTGTGTCTGAACAACGTTTTGTTCATGAGTTATTGATTCATGAAATCTGAATCTGTCAATATCGTTCCAACTTTACTCAACTCGGTGAGGAGCTGTCAAACTCGACCCTAACGCCGCTTACAGCCGGCCAACTAAAAGTTGTTTTCCGTTCACGTTGTCATTTTTAGACTCCTTCGCTTCTTTGCTTGTGAATCCAAAAGCTGTGACGCTTGGCTGTTTTCGTTTTGCCATATTTTTTTATTACACAGCCAGAGTTAAAAAAATATCAATATGAACGTTTCAAATACCGCGCCGGCATCACCGCCATAACCATAGCAACGTCAGTAAGAATGCAGCGCCGCCACGTACAGATGGCAACACCCAGACATATTCACAAATATAAAACAAATATTCAGAAACTGTAATGAACAATAACTATTATTTATTTCAAGAACTGTTATTTACAGAAACTCAACATTTCTAATCTGTGTGACACAAATATGCACGATTGTTTTGGGCTCCCCCTATTTATCTCAAAGTCAGCCCTCAGGGGAACTCCCTCCCTCTTCGGGGGAGCCAAGCTCCCCCTAGCTCCCCCCCATTTCGAACAGTGTCTGTGGCTGAATGGCCAGCGATTAGGTGCGGCGCATTTATCATAGGTGATCAGAGCTAACTGCCTGCCGTCAGATTTCATTTAAAAAACAGATCTGATTTTAAGACTATTTCTGCGCTCATAAAGAATGATAAGAATAAGAATAATGCGTATTGAACTGGTTTAATTAATTAGTGAGTTTATTTAACACTAGAACCGCCAATCGGGTCAATTTGTGTGATGTGTGTTGTGTGTGTGCAATGTAACTTTTTTTCAATAAAATATTAAAGTCTCCTAGTCCGTGACTTTTCCTGAAAGTGTGTTATGTAGCACCCTATGTTGTTAAAAATTGCATTCTAATAGCGGGATTTGACGGGTTTAGGTAGGCCTATACAAAAACCTCTGGCGGTTCTAGTGTTAAGGTAATTAGGTACAGTAGAAGCCCTTTTTTTTATCAGTAACGAATTTAGCAGTTGAACATTAAAGTCAACTAACTGAGGGTCACTTGCAATGACGGTGTTGTGTCTAACTGTAAGCTTGTCACTCAGAGTAACCTACCGTTAATTTAGCTGCTGGAGAAGAAAGATCAAGGGGGGAGGGGGAGAGAGAGCTGTGGTTGATGGGCCATTAGTTGTGTAAATACACAGCTGAGAGCTGCCGTTTCATTCAGACTGTTTAAAAAACTGTAACAACGGAATATTTTTCTTAGCGGATGCATGTCAATTTAAATCAATACATACAACTATTTTTTAAATCAATACATACAACTATTTTTTAAATCAATAAAAACATTTTCTAAATTCATAAAAGCATTTCAATTAATATTGGGAGTCATGTCGTTACTTTGTTGAGAATGTGGCCGTGTAATAAGCGGGATAATTTGCAGCGACTTGTTCCTTATGGGGAAAATAACACCCGTCATGTGTGTGTAGAGGTGTGTGTGGTTAAAACACTTTCATGAAGTGAAGGAATTTCCTTCTATAAAACAGCTGTGGGCAGCAGTGAGTATCACGGACATGAATTCATAGATCAAGGCAGACTGGTGCACACACTCTCCTGTCCTGCCAGGCGACACGCCCATTCTAAGACGTGTCCCTCACTCCTCACATCCCAAGCATCCCCGAAAAGTGTAGGCTATTATGTTGTTACATCTCAGATGTTATGTTTCAGTTGTGCTCTTTCTATGTTCAGTGATGCAAACTTGTCACCTTTCGGCGAAATTCGCCGTTTTGAATCCAAAATTAGTCGTTTGTGTGATAGATCTGCAATACAAATATTTTTGGGGTATGTGGGGGGCCTGGACCCGGAGTAATCTGCGGCCGTGAGCTGTTATGTGCCATCATTACACGCATGGTGTTCTTTTTTTATATATTATAATGAAGTACGAGCTGTGTGCTCGAGTCTTCTTGCCTGTCGGCTCTGCTCAAGGCTCTGCTGCTCCGACATGATGGTCTAGCTTCAGCAGCTACATTACCTACGGGTACGTTCGTTAATATTAACTGTGCGTCCGGAGTCACTGTGGCACAGACTGGACCGCTGGTGAACAGCTGTTAGAACGGGCCGTTCAGGTGTTCAGAGCAGAGCTCCCTGTCGGAGCGGCAGAACGTGATGTGAACTGAAAAGTTTTTCTGTGGCAATATTATTTAAGGAATCGTTGAGCTAGCTAGCTAGCATACATTGTCACTATCTGCTAACTTTAGCTTTAGCCTTCTATTTCTAATCGTTTTTTTCATAGGCTATAAACAGAGGTGGTATAAGTATATATATATTGTACTTGAGTAAAAGTAGAAGTACTCAGATCTTGTACTTGAGTAAAAGTAGAAGTACTCAGGTCTTGTACTTGAGTAAAAGTAGAAGTACTCAGGTCTTGTACTTGAGTAAAAGTAGAATTACTCAGATCTTGTACTTGAGTAAAAGTAGAAGCACACAGATCTTGTACTAGTAAAAGTAGAAGTACTCAAATCTTGTACTTGAGTAAAAGTAGAAGCACTCAGGTCTTTTACTTGAGTAAAAGTAGAAGCACACAAATCTTGTACTAGAGTAAAAGTAGACGTACTCAGGTCTTGTACTTGAGTAAAAGTAGAAGTACTCAGATCTTGTACTTGAGTAAAAGTAATTGTCCCAGAGTGTAGGAATACTCTGTTACAGTAAAAGTCCTGCATTCAAAATGTTCCTCAAGTAAAAGTAGAAAAGTATTATCATCAAAATATAGTGAAAGTAGCGACAGTAAAAGTAGTCATTGTGCAGATTGGTCCATTTCAGAATAATAGATATGATATGTTTTATAATGATTGATCATGAAAGTGTTCTCAAAGCTGGTAAAGGTGCAGCTAGTTTGAATGACTTTGTATACTGCGGGGTAGCTTGTAGATTTACTCCAGGTGGAACTAAAGTCTGATTTAACACTTGATTATATTTCACTTAATTAATCCAGATCTGTGAAGTAACTAAAAGGTATTAAATACATGTAGTGGAGTCAAAGTACACCATGTACCTCTGAACTGTAGTGGAGTAGAAGAACAAAGTAGCAAAACATTGAAATACTTAAATAAAGTACAAGTATCTCAAAATTGTGCCCAAGTATAGTACTTGTTGAGTTTATGAACTTAGTTACTTTACACCATGTGGCTATAAAGATAAAAAGACTTAAGCCTTGCACAGAGGCACGAAAATACATTTTCAAAATGCTCAACAGTGCTGCCAAAATTATAAACTGACTGCTACACAATTTAAAATAAATGCTTTTATATATTTCTATTAGATGTGACTCTTTGGCGTTTCTGTTATTATTAACACTGCTGCTTTAGTTGTTCTGACTGCTAAAATCCTCTGTCATTCCGTCGGGTGGGGGAGCCGGGGGCTCGGATCCTTGTCACCTTTTTCATACCTGATGAGTTTGCATCCCTGTATGTTAAAAAGCCTCAGTCACCTTAATGCATTTAATAAAAACATCTCAGGTCAGTAACACTCAAAGCTAAATGTGCAATACCATGTTCAGCTATGTTACTATTTATAATGTTACATCAGAAGATGTACATATTGAAATGATTTCTTAACTTACAGTAGGCTATTTTTTACAATGTGTGTTGGAAGGATTTATTAAATTACAATGAATATTGTCATTGTTGAAGGCTTTTAGAGAAGGGTGAACTATAAGCCTGAATTACATAACATTTTATACCTAAAAACATAAAAGCCACAATAAATAAATCACAATTATTCTAGTTATTTTCACCTCCCGTATTGCTTTCAACCCACCAGCTTTTATGGTGTTGTTACGTCCAGTGCTTAATTTGTAAATCATAAGGTGCCGGAACGCAAAGTACATATGACAGCTCAGGGATGACGAGACGCGTACAGGTCCCGGAACATATACAGAAAAGGTGCTGAAAACAACATGAAAATGTCCACTTGCAACGCTGTGGGACTTACAAGCCTCAATTTCAAATAGTATCCATGGTATAAATGTTATGACGATAATTTATAATTTGTTAGGCTAGTACGCACAACATAGGCAAATGCCCACATCACCACAGGTGGGACTTCAGTATACAGCCAGCAATTAATTTCTCAACAGGTTTAACGTGTAAAAAAAATATTTATTAGGCCTATTCAAAGATTGGCACGGCGGCCTATTAATAGACAGTATGTTTGCTCACCATATTTAGTTGTTTAAAACACCCCACATCACGAGCATGTCCGGATTGTCCTCTATCTCTTTTTTTCTGCTTTTACTGCGTGTGTCTGTGGCAGTTCTGTGTCCTTTGGCCACCCAGGACCTCACGTACGGGACTGGATTGAATTTAGCCAGGGGGGGTCCAACAAGATTTAGGAAGAGTAAAGATGACATGGTAGATGTGAGCAAAGAGCTACGGTTGGGAGTGCAAATCAAGTTCATTTGAGAAAATCCGCGCTCACATTCAGCACTTGCAATGGGAATGCTGTTGACAGCAACAAGTAACTCCATCAGCTCATCGGGGGTGTCTTTATCATCTGAGTCTCTGTACGTTCTGTAGGCCCCTATGACTGCGCGCGGGTTGGCAATGTTGAAGCGCTGACACAGTGACTCGACCTCAGTCTCTCCATACAGCGCACCTGCGTCCTCGGGCCAGTATTGTGCGTAAAGCACCTTCAACTCCTCAATGAACTTGTTATATCCAGTTTTATCTGGCATCCGGCCTCCTTGAGATAACATACGGTCCTCCAAGTTCTTGGCCGCAGTTAGAAAAAACTGACCTGTCGCTGGATGTCCCACACTCTTCTACGCTCAATGCGCTCTCCTCTCCTACTGAATCTTCCTGCTGTAAGCCAGCTGATGTCGCAGTTCCGCTCGCCTCTTGCTCCGGCTGTTGTACCGGGCTAGTTGATGCCAGGGTACCCACCCGTTGCTGTTGGTGGTCCACCTGGCTGACGGTAGCTGGCTCCTGTTCCGGCTGGCGGTGAACCTGACCCGCTGCCCGGGCTTGGCTAGCTGTCGGTTAGCTAGCTGGCTAGCTGTTGCGGCGCTAACCTCCTCCTGGTTTTGACCATCAACATGACCGCTGCAGCTGCCCTCGTCGCTGCTTGTGGAGGCTTTTCTGACTCGTTTTGAAGTGTCTATTACCTCTTCCTTCTTTTTGAAGAAAGACAGTAAATGTAACTGTCTTTTTGACATGCTTGCATTGAATCACTGTTTCTTCCTCTCTGCGACGTGCTCCTCATGTGGCGAATTTCAAAAGTGAAAGACGTTTGTCCGTTGGTCCAGCTTTTCAATGCGTCAACACCAGTGTTGGGCAAGTCACTTCCGAAATGTAATATATTACATATTACTTATTACTCTCTTTTGAAAGTAATAAGTTACATTACAATATTACTGTCTCTGAAATGTAATGAGTTACACTACTTTAGTTACTTTTTAGTTACTTTCACTAAAATAACCGCAAAAGAATAGCTAGGTATTTTAAATGCTAAAATGTAGTTTAGTGCAGCTCATTATGCATCCAGTGAAGGGCAATGTGGTATAGCATAACAACTGTGTAGGCCCTTAAGGCTGCTAACAACTTGTATTACACGGCTTAGTTGAATACTCCATTCTGATTGTAAATTCTTAACATGTGAGACGTTGTTAATACAGCAGTACAGACCGCTGTCAAGGACTATAATGAAGGTTAACATATTGTAAATCAAGGCACAAATTATTTAAACCATGCTCATGGTTTGAAATGGCAAACATTGAAAGGCAAAAGTATTATTAAAACCATGTAGCCTACTACATCATCACCTTGGTCCCATCATATACGCTGGGAAGAGAATATTTACTGTGCTTGAAAACTGGTATCACATCATCATGTGAGGTTGACTTTGTGACCCGGAGAACATTTCAGCTGCAACATCAGCTCGTTGATAATAAGCTTGGGATATGAGATATTTTTGTAGCCATTCGTTGTTAAGGCATCTGTGCTATTGTATGCATTATTTTTGACACAACATTTCTACAGGCATGTCAAAATATGGTACTATTTTCACATGAATATTCTAGCCATTGTCTATTTTTATACCACAAGCTGCAAAATGACCGCCTTACCCCACTGTACAGGCGGGTAGTTGTTTAGATATACCTGGCACCTGCGGGCCGCAGAGGGGCGGCGTAGTTTCGGGCGACGAAGACTGCTGCTCCGGGGCTGGCGAGTCAGGCGGGAGTAAGCTAGTGTCCACAACGGAGGGTAACGTGATGTCCGCATCTGACCTGTTGCTACTGTCTGCAGTAGATGCAGTGTTGCTGGCGTTTAGTGATGGTTGCTTTAACCATTTTCGTATTAATGATTATCCACAGATCAGATGTGTGTCACTGCTGTGGAAGCACTTTGGAAATGATGCACGCGCAGCGGAGCAGGTCACGCGCACCTGACACAATTTGTTGTTTGTATTTTTCACTACGTTCTCTTTTTTGAATGGTTGCATAACGTTCAACTTCCCCGAAGATCTCGACGCGAAGCCTGAAGGGTAAAGACCAGGTTTACTAATCTACCCGCACAATTTGTCCGGTGTCGGAATGTCTCGCTATGTTAGTACATTCTTAAAAAACAAAACACCCTTTAATTTCGTGTTAAAATGTGTTGTAACTGCGTTACTGAGCATTGTAACGGGTAATATATTACCCACACTCCATTAGTAATGCGTTACATTACTTCGTTACAGCAAAAAGTAATATATTACTGTAACTCCGTTACTTTTGTAACGCGTTACACCCAACACTGGTCAACACAGATCTCCGACTCTTTCAAATCTTAATCTTAATAAACGACATGAAATTCTTGGGATTTTTTCTGTAAATTAATATCTGCATATTTTATTTCATTTTAACCATTTATTTTTTTTATTTTTTGTGAGAGGTACCGGATCTGCCCAAATAGGTGCCGGAACACAGGGTGGCCAAAATGAAGAGGTGATCAAATTAACCACTGGTTACGTCACTAACTGTAAACTTGTCACATACAGTCTATGGTCACTCAGATTAACCTACTGTTAATTTAGCTGCTGGAGAAGAAAGATCAGGGGGGGAGGGGGGGAGAGAGCTGTGGTTGATGGGCCATTAGTTGTGTAAATACACAGCTGAGAGCTGACTGTGTAAAAAACGGTAACAACGGACTACTTTTCTTAGCCGATGCATGTCAATTTAAATCAATACATACACAACTATTTTTTAAATCAATAAAAACATTTTCTAAATCCATAAAAGCATTTCAATTAATATTGGGAGTCATATCGTTACTTTGTTGAGAATTAGGCCATGTAATAAGCGGGATAATTTGCAGCGACTTGTTCCTTATGGGGAAAATAACACCCTTCATCCAGATGAGGATCCCTCCGCTACACTTTGGGATCCTAATCGACCGACGAAGCTCCATTAAAATATACATATTTTTGGTGAATTACTGAGTTTAGGCACGTTAATAACGTTTTAATGAAGTTGAATACAGTATATTCATATGTGTCAGTGATTTCATTTCAAATCGGCGAACATAAACATAAATGATCGTGGTGAAGATGATGATTAAATTAGGATTAAAAATCGAGAGCCGGGCTGCATTTCCTCCCGTTCGTTTTTTTCGAATAACAAAATTATTTTGTTAAATAACAACATGGTGATGTTTGGTAAATGATTACATGTCTCTTATTTAGCACAGTAGTATGATATCCGTGACATATGGATCTTAACAAAGTTCCGCTGTACATCCAGCATAATGTATCTCACTTTATTTCACATGAGCTCCAGTGTGGAACCCCACTGCACCCCCTGGTGGATCAATGATCCATTGCAGCTGGTTTCATTATAATTACATTTATCTATCACGGGGGCGGTCTCAAATCAAGCTGGAGGTTTTCCCTTGAGCGAGGGCAGATCACGTACCAATCACGGCCCTCGCGTTTCAAACTGTCTGAAATGAATCGCTACATCTGTACCATAGTACCATACACTATACCAGGGATCACCAACTACATTTGTCAAGGGCCAAAATGTTTCCAATAGACCAGGGCTATTCAACTACACATTCAGTTGGGCCAGATTTTATAACTACAAAATTCAGCTGGGCCAGACATTCAGCGGCCTGTAAAAAGCGGGTAGTGACACATTTTAAACCAACACATATTACTGCGATGAAAAACATGCAATTTTTATTCATTGTTCATCTAACAAAGGTAGGTCAAAAAGTGCATAAAAACACAACAAATTAGCATTAATTTAACAGAATCTGAAAAAAAGTGCACAGTTGTAGCATTACATTTGTTTGCTTTAGAAGTCAAATATTCAGGTTATGTTTTTTGAACCAGGCACATCACAAAGTGCATTTACTGAATAGCAGTCTTAATAAATGTCCTCACATACAAAAACAACAACTAAAGAGCTCCAATGCAACACAAAGAGGTAGTACTGTAGCAATACTATTTTGTCACTGTTCAAGTAATAACAAAAAAAAATCATACGTTTTGGTCACATTTGACCCAGACACATTATAAAGTGCATTTAAATGAATACAGAAAGAACTGTCAAACCCTTCAGTGCACAAACCCATAACAAGGGATACGGGTCATTAAACCGTTTCCTACACAATAACAGATTATTAGTGCTGCCCGACTTGTATAAGTATTTCAAGGTGCGGTCGCATTCTAGTCACTCTTTTCAAGCGCTACTGCTCGTTACAACTCTATTCGCTTTAGCGTAGGCTACTAGCATGACTGGTATTGCTAAGGGCAATCTCGATGACAAAGGTCAATGTTCCCCCTTTCTACGCACGGAGATAATGTAATCTTAATAGCGTGCAGACCAAGGCTGGCTCTTCAAAGCAGATATTAACGACGCGCCTAAAGTTCCCATCATCCGTTCAGCGGAAGTCTTTCAGCCTCAAGCAGGAGTCAAGTAAGGAGAAACTACGCGTGCACCGGCTATTCGGGTAAATAATATTAATAGTTGTCTCTCCCCAGTTCATATCACCCACTGCCCAGGGAGATCCCCTCATGTGTTGCCTTTACGCCATCTAGTGTTCAAATACAACATTACTAACCCATAACTCCGCTCAACTGGGAAAAGAGAAGAAGAAAGAAGAAAGAAGAAGAGACTCCTCCAGGAGCACAGCGTCCCTAATCATGAGGAACCATAGGCCCAGTCACACACCCGGAGTGCCTAGGCATCACATCAAGCTCATGGTATTAATGTTCCTCTAACCAAACTGCGTGCATCCACATAAACGTCAAGGCGTATACAGCAAACATCTTCAACGACAGTTGCTCTTCCTCACCGGGCAACCGTACTTTGCATGCGGATAATCTTCGGCACGCCATCATCTCCCGTTTCCTGGACGTGGCATCCGCCAGCCTCACGACAACCGCATTTTCCCCGACTCTTCAATCAATCAATCAATGTTTATTTATATAGCCCAATATCACGAATGTTACATTTGTCTCAGTGGACTTCACAGTTTGTACAGAATATCAGTATGACAATACGACACCCTCTGTCCTTAGACCCTCACATCGTACAAGGAAAAACTTCCAGAGAAAACCCCACAGTTTAAAGGGAAAAATGGGAGAAACCTCAGGGAGAGCAACAGAGGAGGGATCCCTCTCCCAGGACGGACAGACGTGCAATAGATGCCGTGTGTAAATTGAAAAGATAATACATTTGCAACATAGGTAGTCCAAATGTTTGGAAATGCATGTGTGTATAATAATAAGATGAATCCACGAGGATATCCATCCAGGACTTATGATCCAGGACCACAGCCACGACTCAAGATCCAGGACTCGCAATCCATGACACAGGACCGCAGGATCATCCATGACTCCGGATCCCGGCGTATATAGACACCAAAAAGAAAGAAATTTGGGGAAGCTGGGTTAATCGGAACATGAGAGTACACAGGTATAGACAGAGAGAAGGACTTGCAGTGCACTCTTAAGGATGTGTACTGCACATCCTCCGTTTTGGGGGGAATATCTGCATGAGATCTTCTGCCATAGCGGCACGCTCAGAATTCCACTCCTGCTTACACATTTATTATCACACTCGCTGGATCTAACACTAGCGTCCCTCCATCATCCTCTTCTCAGATGATAGAAGATGGTCTTAATCACTCAATCAGCTTATCATCAGCATCTATGACTTATCCTGGCGCACTTAACTGCTAATTAAGCTAGACTATATCACGGGTCACGTCTCAGTATTTAACTAAGTGTATGTTTTTTCTGCGTGCATCCTGCACTTCATTCATATTCTCGGGTTCATGCTCACTTGGCTTGTGTCAATCCAGGTTATGATATTCATGCTTCACTGTACTCCAGCTAACAGCCCTCGTGCATTATTTGTCTACATCAGTAGTTTTCAAAGTGTGAGGCGCGCCTCCCCTGGGGGGCGCCAGAGAGCTTCAGGGGAGGCGCAGCGTGAGACACAAAAGAACGAGAAAAAGACGAGTAAAGTGACACTTGCCCACTTGTGGCTGTATGTGGAGACCGAGTTCCCCCACCTCGCCAAAAAGGCTGTAAAAGTGCTCATTCCCTTCACCTCCACCTACCTGTGTGAGTGCAGGTTTTCCGCATTGACTTTGATCAGAAGCAAGTACCGGTAAAGGCTGCAGCCAGAGTATGATCTGCGTTTATTCCTGTGTGCATCAAAGACGCAGACTCATTGTTCCCACTAAAGTAGGGGTGAGTGTAATAAGGAGGCAAAGTTGACGTTCAGTGTGTTGACGGGAGCATATAAGGATTTATCCACCATGTTGAAAATGTTAAAAAAAATATGTCTTGAGAACACGGCGTGCGGAAATATACGGGTCGTGCTGCAGCTAGATGTGCCTGTCCTCTGTAAGAAGGTGTCGGCGACTGACATGCAAGGAAGAACGGCTGTCCACAGGCTGTTCCAACTTTAACAACTGTATTAACTTCCAGGGTAGTGAATTGAACATGCTATTGTAATTGGGTGTGTGGCATATTTTCATGCACGGACACGCATGTTCCACAACACACAAACTGAACAACACACAATTTTCCGATCGCTACCAGTGTCCTTGCGATCTTGTAATAACAAGCGCACGTTACTGATGCAATATGGTTGAGACCATTCAGGCTTATTCTAGAGGGGTGCAAGGAATAGTCCAAGTAGTGGGGGAGTTTTATACAATATGTTTAAAACATACAAATAAAAAGGTTTAAAAAAGTTATTGTTTAATGTTTTAAGGAGGTGACGCTACTCAGCCAATCAAATCGGTGCAGTCAGCACGATAGATTCAAACACACACACACGAGACAAGAGGAGAGAAACAGTCGGAGTAATTTAAAATGGCGGAAGGTAGACAGCGAAAACAGAGCATTTAATTACATTTTCTCTTACTGGACCTCTTTGAAATGCAATTGAATACCCCTGCATTATAGCAACAACAACAATAATAATAATAATAATAATAATAATAATAATAATAATAATAACAGCAATAATAATTGGGAGGGGGGGCGCGGCTGTTCTTATGTTCTCTGAGGGGAGGCTCACCTACCCACACTTTGAAAACCCCTGGTCTACATCTCGCTCTTCGCCGGACATCGGCTTGTGCTGCCAATCCAAGATCTCTTCAGTTTACCTAAGGTAAATATGCATATAACTGGAGGTGGTGTCTTAATAGCATATCAGGGCTTTCGTTCAGATAGGTGCTGCTGCCATCAAGGCATTTCTCCCTCATCCCTGCAACTTGGACGGTGGTCCTCCTCCGCCTTCATATCCCACATTGGCCCGGACATCAGCGCATGCTGGCTATCCAAGGTCTCTCAAACACTAAAATGGTAATTGGGCCTATAACTGGTGGTGGTGGTTTCATAGCACGTCAGCACGTGTCACTGTGTTCATGTTTAAACCTGCACGTCAGGTTGCGACCTCCGGGTCTGCGTCATGTTTAACCGCCCGCACGTCAGGTTGCGACCTCCGGGTCCGTGTTCATGTTTAACCCTGCACGTCAGGTTGCGACCTCCGGGTCCGTGTTCATGTTTAACCCTGCACGTCAGGTTGTGACCTCCGGGTCCGTGTTCATGTTTAACCCTGCACGTCATGTCGTGACCTCCGGGTCTGCGTTATGTTTAACCCTGCGAGTGCAGGTTGCGGCCAGTGGGTCGCGTTATGTTTAACCCTGCGAGTGCAGGTTGCGGCCAGTGGGTCGCGTTAGGTTTAACCCTGCGAGTGCAGGTGGCGGTCAGTGGGTCGCGTTATGTTAACCCTGCAAGTGCAGGTTGCGGACACGGGTCTGCGTTAGGTTTAACCCTGCGAATGCAGGTTGCGGACACGGGTCTGCGTTAGGTTTAACCCTGCGAAGGCAGGTTGCGGACATGGGTCTGCGTTAGGTTTAACCCTGCGAATGCAGGTTGCGGACATGGGTCTGCGGTAGGTTTAACCCTGCGAATGCAGGTTGCGGCAAGTGGGTCCGTGCATGTCTAACCCCGCAGCCCGGAAGCCATTCCGGCGCCTCATCACGTCCCCATGTTAATCTCTCATTTTCATCCATAGATCTCCGCAGCCAGCCGCAAGGTAAGAATTGCTCACAGCTCAGTAGTTCATACTTCACTTCTTTTGGGGGTTCATCAGAGCGGTTCTTTCCCTCCTGAATGATCATCCTGCAAAACCGGGGCCTAATCGCCAAAACATCATTACAGTTCCTTGTTGTAATACGTCAATCACTATTCCCGCATATCATGTGTCCCGATAATAAACATGTATTTCATACATCACGTCTCTACTGATTGAAATGTAGCTTAGCGCAAGTTCAATCAGGAAGACAATATCATCTGGTGTCACACGTTATCTCAATAAGCGATGAGGGGCGTCACGCCCCGGCTAGCAATCATCGCACCTGCTAACCCCTTTAAATTTGCTCTCCCCTCCCTGTCAGTTGTCATTTCAGGTGTCAACGCACAACCCTCCTCCACCCCTTCGCCTCCTGTCTCCTAATACAAGGCCAAGCTAAAACCTTCTCCCTTCAGATCGGACCGAACTACTATCACCACCACCAGTGTCTAGACCCCGGGGGGTTCATCAGAGCGGTTCTGTCCCCCCTGAATGATCATCCTGCAAAACCGGGGCCTAATCGCCAAAACATCATTATAGTTAATTGTTGTAAATATTCAATCACTATTCCCGCATATCATGTGTCCCGATAATAAACATGTATTTCATACATCACGTCTCTCCTGATTGAAATAATGTAAATGTACTACAACACACAAGTTTGTGGTCAAATCATACAACTGAATGTGGGCCAAATAAATTCACATTTAGTGAGAAACTACATACAACCTCATGATTGTCAAAGAGATACCTAGAAATGTAACCAAATTATGATATTTTCCTTAACACAACTAAGTTGTTTTGTTGCCTAAACGCATGTAGTTAAGTTTAACTTAAAACTGCTACTGTGCAACCATTTTCCAAATAGAACGACAATATGTAATTTTTGAGGGGTCCTCTGCCAACCACCATTTCTGTCGTCTAGGTCTGAGGACATTTTGGTGCTGCTCCGTCCAAATTGAATGTGGTCCCTCATTTATGTTAATAATCACATCTGTGCGTGTCAGAATGTCTTCTGGGAAAATGTCTAAAGGCACAGACCATGAAAGGAAAAGAGAGAAGGAAAGAAAGGCCGAAGAAACAATAGGGTGCCACTGCACCTTTGATGCTTGGTCTTCTAATAATGATCAAACGTAGATTTTAAGATCTCTCACAAAGGCAAGGGATTGAGAACCATGACTCATCTCACTAAAGTCACTGATCCCCCTCTTTTTGTTCTGTAAAGTTCGCTTCAGAAACACAGAAATTCAAAAACTGAAATATCTGTGACATAGAATTATTTTTCATTTAAGCTTAATGGATGCCAATGGAAGACAATCTGTTATTTCTGTGAGCATATTAAGGAATGTTTATTAAAAGCCTTAAATACCAAAGGTCCAACTACACACAAGCGTTTTTACTAAATGTACAGGATCAGAATCCTGCTGTGTTGGCCTTAATGCAACTGATTCCTTCAATTACCTGTTCCCGTTCGTTGGACCGTTTTTTACCTTTAAAACTGGATGCACTCAATTCATCCTGTGTACTGTATATATATATAATTGTATATAAGAGGATTCCTGATGAAGGATTGTTGAGTGTTCAAATCTGGAATAGCATTATGCAGAGTCAGATGTGTTTTCAGCATCTGTTCCGGTATCCATCTCCTTAGAAAGAGATTTCATTTGGATGCAGCTTATCAAATTCCGCAAAAAGCCGAAATGTCAGCGTTCTGTCATGGGCAGAGCAGATGGTTGAATCAGGTCAAACAGCAGCCTGCTACACAACACAAGAGCCACACATGTCATCCTAGCCAGCACACAAATTCAACAGGAAAATGGTGGCAAAGACAGTAGTGCTTTTCCATTTGGAACATAAGAAATTACATTGTTGAAAATGCTCTATATATGAACAATAAACATAGGGCAGTTCTACCTACGCCGAGAAGGTTATATTTTAAGTTTGTTTCTCAGGAATATGGAATAACTATACTGGCTTGGTTTTCATGAAACTTTGTTAAAGAGTGAAGCATGGGCCGATGAAGAACCCATAAGAACTTGGATTAGATCTTAATAAGAGAGCTGACACATGTATTATTTTTCAATGATGGAATTGACCTTCGCGGACGTCTGCGTTAACTGAGTTTCCTTGTGGTTTCTCCAATCCATTTTCAATCATTTTCTTCAAATCAATGCCATTTAACATGCCAGTTTTACATGATGTAAATTTGAATATCAAATTCCTAGATGGCATTTTGATGACACCCTGTAATTCCCTGCATACGTATCTCATCCTGACCACAACTCTGATCAGACAGAGTAATTGAAGTCATTTTTGTGATTGTGAAGCTCCGAGAGCAGGGGTGTCCAAACTTTTTTCTCCGTGGGCCACATACAGAAAAACATACAAAGGGCTGGGCCACTTACTAGAGGTGAGGTAAATTGAGTTATGATTTAGTAAAATCAATCAAATGTAGGCAAATTATGCTTTATACTTGAATACGCTTTAAGAAACAGCCAACATTACAGCTCTCCAGAGGGTTTAATTTATTTATTATATTTTGGTCATTCCTTAAAACAGAAGCCTCAGATTGCTCATAATAAGGGGACATATGAAGGGTATGTTTTGAGCTGGTTATGAAAATAAGTGATTAGGCTTTTTTTTTATCAATTTAGATTTGTTAGAAAATGTTTTCAACTTTAATTGATGGAATTCATTTGAAAGTGGGCTTATTAACATATGAATACTACTGTGTAATATATGTTTACATATTTAAGAAGTACAATACAATACAAGCAAAAGCTTCATTTGTGGGCCATATTTTATTATACTTTTTGAATTAGCTGAGGGCCAATTCAAAATGGCCCGCGGGCCGAATTTGGCCCCCGGGCCGTAGTTTTGACACCCCTGTCCTAGAGGATAAGGGAGAAGAGGTGTTCACGGTTAAAAGGAAACAACATTGACTTTGGTAGTGAACTGACTTTGTGGCCTGACCTTTTCACAGCAGCTTTTGTTAACAGTACAGACTTTCACAATAGTGTCTGCTTTGGCACAGGGTTTTTTAAGAATGGTTCTAGGTCTTTCCTGGCAATACGTTCAAATTATCGAGATTATAATGCAATCTTATCAAATGTTTGAGGTTGGCAAGGCAAGGCAATTTTGTTTATATAGCACTTTTCAGCACGTGGCGATTCAAAGGGTTTTACAAAATAAAAACAAAAGACATTTAAGAACAAATACAGCATAAATATATAATTAAATGGAATTTAAAAACAGGCATAAAAAGCAAAGATAATATAATAAAAATAAATAAATAAACACAGCAGGTACAGAATGCATGACTAAAAGGCATACTGTAGTGTGAGTATGAGCAGTTCAATTAAAAGCAGTGGCAAATAGATGCGTTTTTAGTCCGGATTTGAAAATCGGAAGTGTTTCAGCGGACGTGCACGATTTGGGCAGTTTGTTCCAGATTGTTGGGGCATAATAACTAAAAGCTGCTTTTCCATATTTAGTTGTTATTCTCGGAACAGAGAAGACCTGAGACTCCTGGATGCTTCATAGTGATGGAGGAGGTCGTCTATATACCTCGGTAAATAAAGGTAAATAAACAAAGTTATTTAGGATGAAGGATTTCAAGGGTTGTTCAAGGTTGAACAAACTGACAAGGATTTATTTTAAATATGTATGTAATCCTTGCCTTTTATTACATCGAAAATACTCAACTTTATTTTTAGAAGCATTTAATTAATTAACGTTATAAATGATCATATAGTGTGTAAGCTAAATTGCACTTTGTAAGCAAGGCTCCCTCCCACACCAATAGCATACTCAGTAAGTAAGACATCCGTGGGCCGGGGTTATGTCAAGCCTACCTCCCTTATGCCTAGCCAACCCCAGAGAAACAGCAGTTGGTGGCTCCAGCTTGAGAAGTAAGAAATAAACCAAAAGAGCTTCAATGCATCATTGAAAGGTGCTGTTTGAATGTTGACTTCAGTAGCCAGTCAGTGTCCATGGGTTCTAGCAAATGTATCTATTCTCACATAAATTATTTTTTTCCAATATTGAGTGATTCTCTTATTGCTGAATGTGCATTTCATAGCTTAAAAATGCGGTTGTTAAGTTAGCATTTGATTGCCAGTACAAAGCCCATTGTCACCAAGATGGATGTTGCACTTGGAAATTATTATCCTGAGATCGGGGGAGGTTGTGAATATGGGATTATATGCAGTGTCAGTAAATGTGGTGGTGTGTGCACCAGAGTTGAGATCACTATTTGGAGAATAGATATTTTGCTTGGAGCAGAAGGTGTGTGAGCATATTGTATAGTTTGTAACTCTGGGTGAACACGATCCACAGTGGGTCTTATATCAGATTGTTACTATTTAAAGTCTACTTCCAAACACCTACCCTCCTCCAAATATCCCAGAGTGCCTTTCTCGTACGCATCCATGGCCTTTCCCCTGTCCTGTGTACGAGCATGAACACCCCCTGTTTTTGATTGGGTGGAGAATTATTTTGTGGCTCAGTACTCATTTTTTTACTTCTCCGCAAGATAATTATAAAAACATTTACCATTTGAAACATTGATTTAACAGGATACATTGCTCTTAAAGGCCTCTTTTTATTTCAGATCTTTCTTCAAATAATAAAAAAGGCCCCCCAAAAAACGTTTCAACCAGAATAGATTTTTCCTTGCTGGTGGCATTTGAATTTAAAGTGGAGCTATCATGCTATATTTGAAATATATTGTAGGGCCATACCTATACAAAACATGTCTGTGAATTTAAAAAAAAAAAATACCAAACAGATCACCCATTGTAGCCATCCCTCATACTGCTCATACCCCTCTTTTGCAGCCCTGTTAGAGAAACGCGGATCTTGGGTCCTTAGCTTGAAAAAAAAAGAAGAGAAAGAAAACTTTCTGTGGGTCCGCTGCCGATATGACGTCCGATCGACAGCAAATCTGTATCCCCTCGTTGTACACCTGTTTTTAGAAGATTTGG
>NC_136904.1:29077232-29185569 GCF_949606895.1 Notothenia rossii
GTAGGACAGCACAGTGGGAATTTCTGTCAGGAATTCATGATTTTTTTTTAATGAAAAGTAATTGGCAAGCTATTTTGTAATTGATGCAGTGAAGATTGGTGAGCTGAGCGTATGCATGTATGTCATATGTATTTAGGCCTCAAATTGTAAGAGGGCAGTAGAATAATTTATAGACTCCCAACCCTGTATGTTTTTTAATTGCCATCAAGCTAAAATCCCCATTTATCATTATATTAATGATTAACCTTCTTAAAAGTGTTGCTGCTCTCCGTCATTCTGTTTTATTTTAAGTTTAGCCAAAACTAAATAATCAAATAAAAAATATATTTAACATTTGTGTATTCATCTTCTCATCCTTGATCCTTGTGTTTCTCTCCATGGGATGCATTGTTTTGGAGGATGCCTCTCACAACAGGTTTGAAAGTTAAGAGCTGCTTTCAGTGGGACTTTAATAATAGTGCCAAACAGCATTTTCTGGTTGAGTAAATCAGCCAGTTGGAGTGATTTGATTAATCTTTCCTTTTGTGATTCACAACTGACACATCTTTGAATTAATTTTAATCAGGAAGAATGAGCCTGAGCCTTGACCCCACCCGTCTACATGCCAGGCATGCAATATGCTTGAGCACCTGGTCAGCAGATTATTTCT
The DNA here is from genome assembly GCF_949606895.1 of Notothenia rossii. Classification (NCBI taxonomy): domain Eukaryota; kingdom Metazoa; phylum Chordata; class Actinopteri; order Perciformes; family Nototheniidae; genus Notothenia; species Notothenia rossii. Next base: position 29,077,882 of record NC_136904.1, read on the forward strand.
CATATCTAGAGCAATGAACAGATAAACATCCTGGCAAGTGTTATATATATCAGAGTCTTTCTTTATCAGTAAGTTCTATGAAGCCTCAAAGTTCCCTTTAAAAATATATGTAAATACCATGTTGATAGCCAAGACGCTGTTGTTCTACTGTAGCTCAAAAGTGACAAAAGATTTGACATGTTTAAAAGAGTACTTCTGTAAAATCATTCAAATAACAATATATTTCCAAAAATAAACATTGCATTAGGGCTGGGATCTATTTTCATACAGGTCATTTCATGTCTCGATAACAAAACACATCAAAATATATCGTGTTTTCTTGTAATACAGTTAATAAATAGTCTATATGAAATGACAACATGGTAAAGCATTTATTTTGTTTCTCCTGTGTGAATTATGAACTTATTAAATAAAATGTACCAACTATTTTTCTGGTTTAATTAAGTATTTTTGTGCAAAATGAACAACGCAGTTTTAAGTGAAAATATAGATAAGTATGTACAGCTGTACACTATGTTTACATGCATGGACACACGTGGAGTAATCGAATGAAGACAATAGTGAAATATCTGAGCAGATCTTTTGTGGAATATTTGCCTTAGTTACTTCAAATTGACTGTGTTATATCAAATCCAGGCGACTGTTTACCATAATATGTAGATATGATTTCATCACTGTATATTTACATTGAAAGATGAGAAATTAACATAATTGCGCTCAGCCCTAGATTGCATGATGCACATGATGTCTTTTTTTGCATTGCTGTTTTTTCTATACATTTCCCAAATAGCATAGACTTTTCTGATCCGAATCCTTTGTGGAAGATTATATCAGGCATTTTTCAGCATTCTGCAACCTAATAATAGAAGTTAAGTACATTTGGTTGGATGAGTACTGTTGGACTTATTATCCTTGGCTTGTTCCAGGACTAATACTCATGCTTCTTTAGACAATCTGCCTCTTGCTGCTGCTGGATCCAACAGAGGAACATAATGCTAATAATCCCTTAGTGTGGCCTATTCAGACATCAAAGGAGTGAACACCATAGGCGTAGCCTAGTTTTTGAAGGTTTTATCCAGGGAATACAAACAGTGACATCTGGGACATGAGTATGTAATTGGGATTCAAGGATACAAAAAATAAGTTTATGTCATTTATTGTATGCTGGAAATATCTATTTTAAGATTTGGGGAAGAAACATGAACTGCAGCTGGTTTTGACAATGCTGCATCTCAGGAGCGCTGAGGCGGGCTGGTCTGTTCGACTGCAGCACTTTGTAAGGATGCTAGAACAGAAGACTTCTTGTTTCCATGGTAACTCTACGAGTGTGTGAATGAAAAAGAGGGTGCCGCGGTGTAGATGCTTTAGGTGAGTACATGGAACAAAATGATTGGACCATGTACTAGTCTTCCTATTATAGTAGGGCTGGTGCTGTGGTATCTCAAATGTCCGTGCTGGAGCCCCCAAAGGTTTTTTTTATTTTGGCTTCCAGCTGAGCATGTGGCCCACACTGTAGTTTCTCCAAACATAAAACTTGAGACTGAGGGTTGCTGGTGGGAGACTGACAGGTCTGATGAGGATATCTTAACTTTTTCCCCCTCCCTCATTATTTCAGAAGGAGGAAGTGCTTTGATGTGTAAGAAAACCCTCCAGAGAGTTGTGAAGTGTATGCATCATATATTTAAACTTACTGTAGCTGGTGAGTCTCCAAAGACTTCCTCGCTAACTCTTATTATCTTCTGTGACCTCTAAAACTAACATGCTTATTATGTACAACACTGAATGGTGGAATATCCAGAACTGACTAAAAACAGATACAATATAAAGAGTGGAAAAAAGTTCAAGATGTCGAAATGTGACCTTCTTGCAAAGGCATACTTTGTTCATTAATCTTAAATATAGAACAATAAGTACTGGGGTAATAAGCCGAGGGTGAGAGGATCCAATCCGCCATCAGACTCAGGTGCACAGGCAGATTCCGATCAGCTGTGGAGAAGAGAGAAACACAGGAGGGAAAGAAAACCACACAAGTACAGCCTGCCTGGCATGTAACACCAACAAATTGCTTGCTGAATATATTATTAAAGTAAATGTCAAGTATGTTTAAAATGTAGTGTAAGATGCAGCACACTTTAGTTTGAATCTTCTGAATTGAGGAATATAGTCTGGGTTTCCAATTTCAAGGCAGTAATTACACATGAAATATCCTCTAAATTGAAAAATCACCACTTAAATCTATGTGTTAATCCATGTCTCAAATATGAAGTTTAATTAAATATTTCATGTGTAGAGATAATGACATTTCCAAATGTGGTTAAATCTAGATTTAACTGCGATAAATAAAATGATTAAATTGCCTCCAGAATATTTTTAGTTTTTACATAATTATCTAAGAGAGTATAACAAAATCGCACTTATAATGGTCCTTTTTTTCTTATTGCTGTTCAATTTTGTTTAAACAAGAAAAAGTTAAACGAACAAAAAAAGAGTCCTCCTAGTTTAATTCAGATGTCACATGCTGAAAAGGTTGAAACCCACCAGAGAGTTACGCCCCTGCCAATCAGCTGTCAGGCACCAACAGCTTGTACTTCAAGGGCCACTGAAGTGCGGCTGTTTCTTCCCTCTAGCTTTTGGAGAATAATTTAGCAGCCCCTTAGTTTTTAAATGAGACTACGGTAAGTACCACACCATGTCTTGTGTCCACTACTGTTGTTGCTTTTGCTCATGCAATACAATAAAAGCCAGTAGTCCTTATGCACCACTGCTGGAGAGCAATAAAACATGCTATGTAGACATTAATGGGCGGCTTGATGTACCATCACCAGGCTGTGTCGATGCAGTCGTCTTAAAAGCTACTCGATTTTCAGCAGGAAAAAGACCAAAGTACTTCAAAAGTCCATCTGGAGGGAAATATAACAGATGGGAATGTTTTACAGTGCCATTTACACATGAAAATGATATTCCTAAGGCCAGATTCAGCCATCAACTGGGCATCATTTTTATACAAATGATTGTTGTTTTGAGAGTGTATGGATCCAAGAACTGACTTTGAAGTAACACACAGTGACTTGTGTTGGTAAAATAACTGCCACCCAGCAGTAGCAGAAGCGTTACATGGATTAGCTATATATAAGATGAAACGGTAAAACAAACACTACTTTCATTCTGGTCTTTATATCCCTCGTTGCTTTCTCATGCTCCCACCCACTCCCATTACAAGCTGTGTGTTATGTTGTTGTTGATGTTTATTGCTCTAGCTGCTGGCCATGTAGCTCTGAAAACTGCAGCTCATCCCTCACTGAAAAAAAAATCCTACTTGTTGTTCCCACTAACATGTACCCATAGGACCAAACCACATCACTAGGTGCCGCACCACAAGCCATTTTACCAAAGGAGATGCTGGGCTGCTGTGGGAATTATATCTAGGATCAAGGACAAACCTTTGGAACAACTAGAAAAACCATTATGAAGTTCACACCTATTGGCTTGCTGCTGAGGGCTTATTTTGTCATTCCACATTTTCCTTTGCTTCTATTACTACTAGAGTAAAGATGAATCCTTTTTGAATTCAGACGTTATTGACAGTATATGATGAACGATCCCGTCTCTTCACCCAGTGTTTGATTTGATTATAATTTGTGCCAAAAACGAAACACCCCTGTCTTTCTCCCCATGATATTTGTTTGAGCTCATGTCTGATTATAATACACCATGCTGCGAGTGCCAACACAAGCAGATAATTATCATAAAGTGGAGTGCAAATATCAGGGGTTTGTCTTTCCCTAGACATTAACCTCTATCAAAACTGCACTGCATTTGCACCAAACCTCTTGTCACTTAACCGATGAGTCAACTTGTTATTTGACACTGTAATGATTTTCCTGTGTCTGAGGCTGAGCATAATGCATTTCTGCTGCTCTTTGGTGTAAGTGCTACTGTGACTTGAATTGGAAACCACTGATGTATTTAGTGATTTCTGCTAGTTTCATTAAGAATAATTTATCAAATTTGGCTGTCTCTACTATCTGTGAGAGAAATGTCTTTGGTATTCTGTTTGATCTGAGCTATAATTTGTTATGCAAAGACATAAAAAGTCTCTTGGTAGAAATGTTTCCACAAATGTTCCCCTAAATACAGAAGAGAGTTACTGAATTTCTGACTAAGGTCAAGCAAACTTTAGTTTATGGGAGATTTGTCATCAAACTGCGATGTATAATGTCAAAGTGATGGTCTTGTGATGTCACCAGTATTAATAAACCACATTTCTGACAAAAGCTCATCACAACATTCAGGTTTAGACACTCTGGAGACATCTGTAGATGGTTCTCAAAAAAGAAAAACTGAAATGTGTTCTTAAATCTGCATAACTGATTTCCATTCTACATTTGGATTCATTCAACTTGGAGAATATAAACCCACAATTAATTGACCTTTTAGCTTCTTGGTTACTATATTTTTCATATATTATAGATAGTTGCTAGCTTTGTAAGTTAGATGTTTTCACTTAAAACAGCTGCCTTCTAAATCAGGGAACAAGGTCGATGTGAGCTTAAGGGAACTGAGGAGTTAGAAGATATTTCTCTGTCACTGCCTCACCAGGTGAAACCATTTTCACATGAAAGTAATCCTTTGATCAATTGTTGTGAAAGATTATAGAATATCGATGTACTATTGCAGTGATTTACTGAATCCTATACAAAATGCAGGGACATTTCTAAAGTCCTACTTCAGAAACTCCAGGAGAACATACACCCTTTGGAAAGTTTGGATGAGCATGAACATTTGCATTTAAGGTTTTGTATTTAATACATCTGTTCTTTTAACTGGACACTTGTGCTTTCTGAAAGTTTTGTATCCTCAATTGTTGGTTTGTAAAAAAGCCTTTTCCACACAGCCTTGAAATCATGTTAGATACAGAAAAAAAGATAACCCCTAAATTCTGATAATTTGGATTATAGAGGAAAAGAAGAACATATTAACCCTAACCCTAACCCTAGCCTTCATTTAAACTCGTAACTCAAGTATGTGTAAGATAATTTGATTATTATCTTGCAATTATCTTGTTTCAAATCCTGTAAAGCAAGTGTCAACATCTCATAAAAGCTCATCCCAAAACAGATGTCTGCTAGAATGAATGACTTGGCCTTGTGCACTGAAAAACATTTCAATATTTAATTTAAGTCACTCCCACCACACCAGTGCTGTTACCTAGTGCTTCATAATCTTTTACATGTCAATACTAACTAAGGGTAAAAGGTGTACCTGTAATCCCCAATGTGTTGGATTAGCCTAAACAGTCTGGACCCTTGGATTTCAGTCATTCAGCAGTGGCCTGAATGAGCATGGGCTCCTTCTGAGCTGATTCTGACATTGGCTTTTCCACTTTTGCTCCATGTCATTTGAGAATCCATTATGAAATGATTAAGAATCCAGATGTTTGATCATGTTTGATGTCTAATTAATACCTCACAGAATGTTCATCTCAGGATGCTGAAAGATGAAACAAAGCTGCCGCTGGCCAATATTTACTTGATGTTTTGAAGAGAATATTTGGACATTTTGGAGAGTACTGTCGTACTGATGTTGTTCTTTGATGGTAGTTTACTATATCTTTTTTTCTTTGGAGCACACAGAGGTTACATCTTGAGTCATATTACCTTGGATTTGTTTCTAACAGCAGTCTAATACACAGCATTGAGATACACACATGTTAGCTTGAAGACACAACATCATTATTGAGTCTTTTTTTTTTTAAAGTATCCACACTTTAATTCAGTTTGATTCAGTGGTGGACCAATCTTCTTCTGTGTCTCAAATAACCTTGACAAATAATGTTGCATGAAAATGGAGAACTTGAGCCATGACACTCAGGATTACAGGACTAATAGATAGATAGATAGATAGATAGATAGATAGATAGATAGATAGATAGATAGATAGATAGATAGATAGATAGATAGATCATCCTGTTGTTCCAGCAGCAGAGTGTTCAGGCATTAACATATTTAAAAGATGGAAAAGGGTATAACATATCTACAATAGAGAAGCCATATATCACAAGCAATATAATAATAACGTTCTATAAAAGACCAAAATACTGTAGCAACAGAAATATAGTTTACTCTAGGAGCAGAGACATATATAGGATAGTATATACATTGCTGATGTACTGTACTGTCCATGCCTGAACAATTCTCTCTGGGACTTTTTATGCCACAGCGTTTCCTGTGATCAACTGGCGGCAGTAATAATACACGGAGGACCTTCAGGTACACAAAGGGTCCATTTGAGCGACCAGTGAAGCAGACACTCTTACTCTCTGTAATATCTATATATCCCTCTGTAACCCCACTGCATATTTACATCTGTTATACTTATATACACAGTATGTTTTTAAATGCACTAGCATCTAATGACTTGTTCCATAATTGAACTATTTAACATCATGAAAATGTTGGAAAGGACATCCAATTTCCTAGGGTCCAAATTCATGTCTCGAAAGCGTCAATTTAAAAAGTAAATGTATTACAATGAGGTGTTTGTTGTCTGACCAACCTTTGTGTATATATATATATATATATATATATATAAAAATAGGCACATGCCCTAACATTTTGTACCATATATATATATATACAAATGTGTTTTTTCTTGATGATCGTTTTTTTTTGTATTCTTCTTTCTCCTCACCACATAATCAAAGGCAGGTGTATAAAGAGGTGTTTCATTATGCTGTTGAAACGACCATAGCCTTCTGAGTTTGAGTTTGTTCACATCTTCTTTGAAGAGCAGGTGCAAATCTGAGATTTTCTGATAGAGGCCTACTGTTAGCAATGGCTTTAGACATGTGTGCAAACTGGAGACACGCTGTTTATGACAAATAGATGTCCTTATGGTGTCCCACACTGAATTTCATTTTAGCTAACTGTAAAAGACATTGTCACAGAATAGCTATTAAGCAGTGCCTCCAAACAGCCTTCTCATTCACACTCTGTAATAGTCAAGCTCCCCGCAGGTTGATTTTCTATTTGTCAATGTAGACCAGTGCAAACACTAAACACAGCTCTTATTTGAAGCCATGAATGCAGGCATAGAATATACTCATCCATAATGCTTTAACGATAAATGGAAGGTGATGGGCTTGAGATGCTCTACCAGCAGGAAGATACTGTAGCATTGAATATTTTAGCAAAAGCTTGAGGGCAGCAGGTGGTCTTAGTCGGGAGAATAGTCAACGTTGGTAGGGGGTCTGCTGGGATGCAAATAACCAACCGTTTCTAATACATCAACTCAGGGAATATGTCAAGTACCAACTTGATACTATTATTTTTCACATATCTAAAATATAGACCTTACTGCATGCAAGGCTCCTGTTATTTGCAGAAAAATGACATGAAAGCCGAAAAGTACAAATTATTCTCCATTGAATTGTTCATAATCTATAATTGGTTTGCACTTATAACACCTCAGAATAAACCTCCCACATCTCATATACTGTCCATACAGGTATGGTATTGCAAGGGCTAATGTTAGTGCTTTAATTAAGCAAACACACTTCAACGTATGAAAGTCATTTCTATTGAGGTTAACATTGTGAAATTAGTTAGCACCATAAGTTTAGTATGCTACCGACTGAAACAGAATCAATGCAATTTATTTCAACACAGATTTTTATAACAACAAAGCAACTGTAATTGATTGTGAACCAGTAACGTTATGAACAATAACAATCTGTTTAATAATTTCAGTGTTGGCACTGTTAACAATCCCATACACTGGACCGAGACCAGTGCTATCTTAAGGCATGGCAGGGCAAAGGGAAGGATATACAGTGCTTGATTAAACATTTGAAAGTGGTGTAAATAGGTCAGATATTGTCTCAAAAATCACTTGCCTTTTGGTGAACTACTGTAATATCAAACATGGCCAAGTAATAAACCCCCCCTCCGCTGGTAATAAAGTCAAGAGGTATATGTTTGAACAGCAAGGAAAACATTTAGTCATTTATGAATATATCTTGATTTCAAAACTGCAATGCTTATACACCTTAGTTGAATTTACAATTGGAACAACAACACAATAAAGCCTTATCATTCAGAAAAATGCACTAGCAGAATGGCTACAAACTCATATACAAGTATAAAACAAGCTACAGATTCTGCAGAGAAATTAGCTACATTTAAAGTTGCATTAGGAAATGGGCTTGTACTAGTCTATCCAATAAATAAAGCAACACTAACTTACTAAAACATATGTTACTTCTTCTGAATTATTTTCTTAAATAGATGCCACAGTTATTTTCCTTAAGCATGATCAATGTGTGCATGGATGAATTGTTATCATGTGCTATTTTTATTAGTGTCTAAAAACATGGGAGACTGCAGAGGGAGGAAACTGGGGCTATTATAAACAGTGGAGGAGTAATAAGGGCGACTGAAACAATTCAACAAGATTCAGGTGGTGACATGATGTGATGCAGAGGAGTCAGCCATGACATTTCATAATGGAAAACACTGTGCATCTTGCAGCTAAAATAGGGCAGCTGGAGCTTTTTGTTTGCCTTCAGCTAGGGAATACAACTTTCTTTATGGTTGTTGGCATTTTTTGTTTGCATAGTTAGGGCTTGGTTTAAAAATATGTCCAGGAAACTTTTGCAGTTCTGAATTTAAGATGAGTGAAAGTGGCAAAGAGGATTTGTTCATTCTGACAGCAGGAACATTTCAAACAACTATCAGAGAAGTGGGGGACAGGGTTTTGGTGTAAATGAGTGCTATTTTTGAAAACTCCAGATGTTTAAAGTTACAATAAACATGTATTGCACAAAGTATACATTATTCCTTCTGAATCGTTCAAAATATATAATTGGTTTTCTCTTAAGCCTCCTTTCAATCTACCCCCCACATCTCATAAACACTATGTGTTGCAATGGCTCATGTACTTTAAAAGAGCCAACACACTCTTTAACTCAAGTAAATATTACATTGAATGGCTTTATAATTTAAAATCACGATTTTCCTATTATCAGTGGCTAATATTATTTGTACAGTAAAGGAAGTAGGGCTCCCTATTCCACCCAAATTACCCTTTATTTTATTTTATTATCAAAGAACTTGCAAATTGTGTTGGTCTGTAAAATGTCGGTAAATACATAACATATTATTATGTTTTTATAGAGAGCTCCACTGTTTGTGATGCCTTCAAAATGCTTCTTTTGTTAATGCTTTTAAAACCCACATATTTGCAATTAACAATCAAATTGAACCACAAAAAGAAAAAACTAAACAGTTAAACTATTACAGCTATAATAATATCATTTTTGACGGACGCTATAAACTTTGAAAGGCAAAACAAATAATTATTTCTAACCAGACACCAATCAATCTAATCACATTAATAACAAATTATGTCGAGTAAAGACGCATCAAGGTCTCTGTTGATTTCCAATTATTGCCTAAAAATTGTGTCACAGTGGGTAGCAGAAATAAGGATAGTGTGTGTGTGTGTGTGTGTGTGTGTGTGTGTGTGTGTGTGTGTGTGTGTGTGTGTGTGTGTGTGTGTGTGTGTGTGTGTGTGTGCGTGCGTGTGTGCGTGTGTGTCTTTTTACAGCTCTCTTTCAGTTTGTACAGTCAGTAACAATACATCATTATGAGCTTTGATACAGGGAGAAAAGCTAATAAAGGCTTTCCACAACTTCTACTAAAACGTATTCCCCAAGTTACCTGCATTTAATCTCCAAATCCCAAATGAAATGTTTTTTAAGTAAAATTGATGTATAGGTTTTAAGGGAGCTCTCTTATCACAATGCGGCATATTTGAACTGTGCCAAAGTAATATTTTGAATGCTTTTTAATTAAACTATAAATCAAATTTATTCAAAAACATTCCCCGTATACCATTCCCCCACGTGCAAAATATATAAAACCTTGTATGGTAAATCCATACATATATCTTCCACAAGGGTGACATAAGTTTGGAGTAGATACAAAGAGGCAGGTGATCTCTTGCCTCTCATTTGCTCTGTATCCTCTGAAAACAACATCATTTACATATTCAGCTTGCGTTGGGAGTTTCTGCCTGAGGCTTGGTCTCTTGGTTTGACACCACAAAAGTCTCCTAAGTTCAAACACAACAATAGAGGGAGGCTAGCCTCCTGAGAAGAGACAATTAATTAATTTAGCATGAATAATACAAAAGGTTTTCCTTCTAACATTAGTTGTACAGTGAACTGACTTATCTTTAATAACCGTTTATTTTGGCACATGGCCTTTTGTGCACACAGGCTATTTTATTGGCACAAATGTGTTGCATGTAGGAATCCTCAACAAGTGTCCAACTCATACCTGCTGGGACCCATGGTTGCATAATTTCTAAACATTTAAGCTCCAAAACTCTGTAGACTGAATGACACTGCTGGCTCAGAAATCCTTTGGGTTAGTCATTTAATTTGTACACAGGGTTTATCTGGATAACTCCGGTTGAGACAAGATAATCTAAAGTCACTTTTGCTTGAAGCTCTGACTAAGAGTCACTTGCAATTACTGACTGTGACTAAGAGGACAACATCATAATATGTATTAGTGATTAGGTGTCATTGCAGCTTTTAAAAGCAGGAATTAAATAAAGACGTTTAAAATAGCAAACAAATCTCTTGAGTTGATAAAGCCTTCTAAATGTTTTCAGTTGATGTTTTTGTTGTTTAAATGTATAGACATTTTGATGGTGAAATACTGGTCAGAAGTGAAAAGCTACTTTATGGGAATACATTTAGTTTTCTTTTTTTTTTTCATATGTATTTTTATTGGGAAACATGAGAAAAAACAACAATGAAGTAGCAGTCGTCAAACATGTATGAAATCCCCCCCTTTTTTTTTTTTTTTTCTTTTTTTTTAACAGGAACAGGATAAGGGAATGATAATGAAAACAAAAGGAAATAAAATACAAATAATAACCCACCCAAAACTGGACAAGAGTCATTAAGAAAAAATAAATAAATAAAAAGACTTAGCACAGATACAATTGTTTGATGCTCGACACACACAGCTCAACATACAATATCATTGATAGGACTATCAGTTACATTCCAGGGAAGTGAGAGAGTCAATGTAAGTGAGTACCGGATTCCACCTTTTAAGGAAATTATCAGACGAGCCTCGTAGTGTATATTTGATTTTCTCTAGATGGAGAAAAGACAACAAATCTTCAAACCAGGAAGATGCGGAGGGTGGGTTTGGGTCTTTCCACTGAAGCAATATACGTCTACGGGCTATAAGAGAGGCGAAAGCTATAACATCACTCTGGTTTCTAGTCAGCATGGTCAAATCTTCAGGTACACCAAAAATAGCAATGTGAGGACTGGGTGACAATGAAATATTGAGAGCCTTAGATACAGTGTCGAAAAACACAGACCAAAATGTAGCCAATTTCGAGCAAGAGTAGAACATGTGAGTATGATCGGCAATTGACGAAGAACATCTATCACAGATATCACTTGAGCCTGGAAATAATTTAGAAAGTTTTGCTTTGGTGAAATGTATTCGATGCAAAACCTTGAACTGAATCAGAGTCAGTCGGGCACAAGAGGACGTTCATTTAGTTTTCTTGACACTCGTCATGATGTGCACACTATCTAACTCTTCAATTTAATCTTGTACAGATGAGTTCTGTGTTTTCTCTCTTGAAAACCTAAAACAAACTTCTCAAACAGCATTATTTGTTACAACACGCTGAGATTAAACCCTCAGCTGTACTGTGAATCTGGATGAAAGCGCACAAAGCCCAAACATCCATAGAAGAGACTCGAAGTCTGGTGAGAAAAATATACGGGGATCTCCTAGAATGTGAATAGCATAGTAATCACATAACTGATGGCACTTCACCTAATATCCAATATCTGAAATATACAGAAACATACGACTATTGGCACAAACTCAGATGATAGAATCGTTTTACAACATGCAAAGTCATACACTCCAAGACTTGTCCTGTGCTCTCCCACACTCCGTGATGTCTTACTCTAAAAGCTTAGCCATCACCCTGGGGGTTTGAGGTAGAGCTAACAGACTCCCAGATCCTCTCGGTTGTCTGCGTCAGTATCACATACAGGAGATTATGGAGCAGAGAAGTCCTCCACCTACAGTGACCCCTCAGTAGTAAAGCACGCTGAGACTCAGTGTCCCACTATAGCATAGGCTTAACAAGCGAGACTGAGCAGTAACAAGAATATGAGGTGAGCCCCTCTATCACAGAGGCACACACAGTTTCTTTGTGGCTTTCCACCCCAATTACTGCCATATTTCCAAATGTCTAGTCAGCAGAGACAGACTGAAAAGTGTTTCTGAGAAATCTTTGATGAACTGAATCTCACTTACCAGATGCAAGTCAGATTTCTTTCTGCTGTGAAATGCATTTTGACATATTGAGCTTAAAACCGTGGGGGGTTCGAGCTTCCTGATTTACATCACCTTTTTAAGCATGTTTGTGAGCATTCAAAAAAGTGGAAGACTTAAAATATACTCTTCACCTGGCCTAACTATAAGTGACCTTTCTGTGCCAATACAAATAACCTTTTACATACAATATGCAGTGTCAAAGGTTAAGATGTGTCGTTTGTATCTGAAAGCATTCACCCAAACAACATGGATGAACAAATTGAGGAGATACTCAAATACAAGGACATTACTTATATTTGCCAATTTGATGGAGCGTCCTATTGATGAAGGTGTTATTGTCCAGGATTGTCTAGTAATCGAGCTGAGTAGTGCAACCAATACTTATATTATTTTCTTTAGCAAAGCAATGGCAGCAGAGGGAAGGGGTCCTGCAGCAGCCGCCCCACCAGATGACCCGTTGAGAAAGTTAATCATTATTTGGTTCATTATGAAACTGTGAAGGCCGGTGATGCTGTGATGTGGCCCACTGCATGGTTAAATATTGGGCAATGTCCTCCTATTGTTTTTTGTGGCTTGTTCTTTGTCAGATAGTGATGAGGAATTGAAAGTCAATACATATAAATATAGTCCACATAATGACCAAATCATAATAAACCGTGATAATTGATGTCTTAGTGAAAGATTACACCTTTGATCAAGTCAAATCTGATCTGTCGGTGGTTCATTGTTTACATACATTAAATATTTTTTATTAAAATCCAGCCCTTCCCAAATAAGATCTTGAATATATTTTGACAATAATCCTCTTGCAGCGTGAGAGGGGATGCCAGAATTAATGGGCTGCCAGTTTTTCAGTTTTTTTTATAAATGCTGAGTAACATAGAGCAAATGAGGATTAATTCAGTACAATGAACACTAATCAACATACATTCCAATGGGATTTATTTTTGTTTAAATGCTTGTGTCTGCAGAGTAGTTAGGCTTGTAACACTTATAATTCACCTCCGGTTATCAGCTCAGAGGGTTCTCATTGGAAAAATAGCAGCATTGTTCATTTTATCTAAAACAATCTATATTTATGTTTTACTGACAAGCATCCTCTCGGGCTGTGCAGATAATGATAGGTGTCCTTGAGAGGAAAAATGTAAGTGTTAATGTTGTGATACAGCAGGTACACCACCAACATGGGAAGTCGGGGTGCATGATAGAGTTACATTTGGTTTATTTGACCACAACAAAGTTTGTTCCCTAACCGTAACCAAGCAATTACGCGTGCCCTTGACCCACATTCCATTCCATTATCTTAACTAAGACTTAAGAGTCTCCATAGATTGCATGGATTATTGACATTAGATGTATTGTTCCTTCACAACCATTTGCATAAGGTGACACTGTAGGATTGCTCTTCATGTTATGAGGTAATGTGATGGTTCTTCAGGAAAGTCTGGGTAATGCTTGCAAGGCTAAAACTTATTTTCTTTCACCTTGACACCTTGTGGAAGTCAGCCAGCCAACAAAAACTCCCCTCTTGTGTTGTGTCTTCTCTTTTGTCCTTTCTTGTGCCTCAGTTTGACTCCACTCCTTTATCCTCCTCCTCTCTGCCTGCTGCACCATGCAAATATTTGATGTACTGTGAATAACTGGACATAATGAAAAAACCAAGTCAACGGTAGTCCCAAATATGTGTTCAGCATGCCACAACAGTCCTGACTTCTGCTCCCCTCTCTTAGAACTAAAGTTTAAACAGAGAACTAAAAAATGTTATGTTGATATTTAGTTAAAGTAATGACACAACTTATCAATTGAAATACATTTGTTTCCAGAGTTAGATGGCCAAGTCTGTTTCCTCTCTTGTTTGATATTATATATCAGGTCACACACACTTTCAACAGTAAAAAACAACAAGTAGCTGACCAGCTCATCTCAATACATCACATCCAGGGTAATTTATATTGCAAGGCCAAGCCCACTGCTCCACAGAGGGCGATTTGAATAGCTTCTGGTCTGCCCTACTTGCAATAATTAAACTAATTCAGTGTATCTCTTCTGTGTGAGTTATTCCTTTAATTACAGGGAAACCTATGCAGTATTGCGTGAGCATGTTGCAAGTTACTGGTTTAATTTCACAAAATTCAGGAGACCATGCTGTGCGGGTCTGCAGTATATGTTGGTCTTTTGCATATCTTTGAAATTAAAAACTCCAAATCCACCAAAACAAAAAGAGATAAGCGGCAAGATTATGCAGTTTTTGTGAATTTGCTCTCTGAGTAGCTGTATCCTCTCAAACAACTGAAAACATTTGATTTGCCGTGAGAAGTTGAAGAGAAGTGTCGGTGGGGTTGGGATGTGGTGTGGTGGGGTGGGGTAGGCGGTGACTATTGTTTACTACTATAGTCTGTCAAACAGCATAAAATGTGCTTTAGCAGTAAAGTGCATTTATTCAGACACTCTTACATTTGCATTAATTTATATGTTTTTGTTTTTCACATACAACTTTGCAAGTAGATCTTTCAGCCAGTTTAGTTTTTGTATAGCTTGGTACAGCTGCTTAATCACATGTATTCCTTCAGCAACATAGATCTCTATTAAGCACTGATAACCCATTATATACAATCTGTCCAGCATAAATGGCACATATGAAGTGAGTGACTACATTCTCTATCAACTTGAATACTTACAGTGTAAGACCCAAGCTTGTGTTTCTTCTAAAAAGACGAGGTAATCTTACCTATAGTCATATTAGTCAGATATACAGTATAACGATGGATGATAATGTTGTTCTGCATCTGCTTGGACACAGGATTGTTTTTCCATTATATTATTGATTAATTTCATGTTTGGTAAAGAATGTTGAAAATAACTAAATGATTGGGGTGATTAGATAGCAGTGGTAAACCGTATTCAGAGAATACCCTGACACACTCAGATAAAACAAACACAAAATCGATTTAATTATATAAATACAATGTAATACAATTTAAATAAAATGAATAAATGAGAATCGTATCTGTGTTGTTGATCTGTAATATTACAGTGTTACGTTGATTTGTTTGTCCTTCTCGGTCCATGCACTACGCATTTCAGTGGTTTTGTGTTTGAAGAGAAATGCAACCAATCAGATATTTTTCTGGGTCTCTGGGTAGAATATCCTTCAACCAAGGTATTCTATATCCTTGATAGAATGCCCTGGCTCTTACACTCAATGAGAGCGTACGTTTGGACTGACAGTTTGATCAACCAATCATATATTGATTTGTAGCCAATGGTCGTATTCTTTCAGAGTTTCCCTCGGTTCCAGGGGAGTCTAGAAGGCCCGCTAGTTCAGAAGGTCCAGTTGTGATAGACACGGTTCGCCACTGTATAGTATGTGTTCATTGAAAAGACAAGAATCAAAAGATATTTAGGTAATTATCATACAAAGAAAAGCGTCAACTGCTGATAATAAAAAGCCACAACAAGAAGATCTTTGATGTTCTTGGTTTGAAAATGTTAAAAGTTGTCAAATTAGTAAATGATCAGTTCCTAAACTGCCTAATGGTTCCCACAACTGTGTCAACTGACCCAACACTATTTTTCATAGAATGACATTTAGACACTGAAAAGCATGATGCTGATGATAAGTTTTATTAAATAGGATCTTAAAAAAGAGTTGCCAAATACCTTGGATCCTGCGGCAGCATAAAGTCAGCCTTCTTTTCCAGAAACAATTATTGTCTGTGCCCAACACTCAGCACAGCTTTCTCTCCAGACAATTTTACTAACAACTAGCTTTTTTTTATTATCCAGCAAAAACATGCAAATGATTGCTTGCAGCTGCACAGTGAAGAGTGTACAGTACACAGTAATCTTTGTTGAGCTGCACAAATTAAATATTAAAATTATATTTCCTCCTTTCTGTGATCATAATGTAGTTATTTAAAGACCCACGGTATTGCTCAAAGTAAGAATGAAATCCCTGCTAAATAATGTATTGTTATTATCCACCACATACAGTCTCTCAAAAATGTTGGTGTTTATCCACACAGATGCGTTAAATCCCACCTGAACTTTATAAATATTGGCCTTTGTGCTTTGAGTTGCTAACTGGCTTGAGAGAGGAGCAAGATGCATTTGACCATTAAAGTGTTTTGCTGTGCATTCGGCCAGTGCAGGTTACCCAGAACCATGTATGCAGGAGGATGTATTTTTTATGGCGTGGGCCGTAATGAGAGTGTTGACAGCTATTATAAGTGTGGGATGGCTGAGGGGTTTAATGAGCATTTTCACAGCATCAAAGATAAAAGTGCATCATTCTCAGCAAAGGCCTGTATATAGTTATTGGTAAATTATTCTAAAAGTGTTGTTGTAGCTACGGCCTATTTTTAAATCCAGCATTTAGAGAAGGTCTGCTGTTAGGGGAACAATTGTATTCATCCCAACTCTAATGGTGCCTAGTTGTTTACCAAAACATTTCGGACTGCTCTCAGCGAGTGCCTGACTGTGGAACATTTTCCCTGGAAGCTGAATGCTTTGAACCCACAGACCACAATTAGTTAGTGCTTCTGCAAGAATAGCATCTGCATCTTATTCTGGCCTGTACTTAAGGGTGTTGTAGTAAAGGTCGGATAATTATAGAGCAGAAGCATTAAATAACCCAGGACTTTTGGTGATTTTAACTAACCTTACTGCTCTGTCCCGAGCTAAAGATCCAATCATATTTTAATCATTCCCAGAACATTAATCAGCGCCTTATTAAATAATTTCCTTGAATCATTTTTCAAGTAATCATACCAAACATTAGCTTGTGCTTAAATGTTATGATTTGATTATTTTCTTTGTCGTGAAAGGTAGTAGATTGAATAACTTTGGACTGTTATTCCTCCCTGGTGGTGAAAGCCGAGGCTAGAGGCATTATATGTACGGTCATCTGTCTGTCAGTCCCTTTGTTGTGAACACAATATCTCCGGGAAGCCTTGAGGGGATGTCTTCAAATTTGGTACATTATCGACTCAAGAAGGAACTGATTTTATTTTGGTGGTCAAAGGTCAGGGTCACAATGACTATGAATTAATAAACTAATCCTGAAACAATTGCATTCAATTAGCTTGTCTGAAAGGTCAAATATCAATTTCACTGTTAAATCAATATAATCTGCAAAAACTAAATTACATAACTCAGGAAGGGAAGAATAGACTGAATTAGTATCAATACATTTTGGCATCCACCTTAAAACTTGGGTAATTGTATAGATTTCCTGCAGAACCGTGTCAAAGTTGAGTGGGAAGCATCCATTTTTGTCCTTTTTTTGCAAGGTTTTGTATTTAGGGTTTAAGCGTGTTTGTACTTGTCGGCCACTGTAGGACATGCACACTTGAAGCATTGTTTTTGTTCATTGTGTTCAGAGTCAGATTTCTTTGCCAAGCATGAGAAGGAATTTGAGTCCGTTTTTTTCTGTCTCTCAGTTAAGCTACAGACGAATAGACATACAGCAGAGCAAGGACAGCACGGCTTAACAAAGCCAAGGCAAAGCATTCTTATTACTAGTCCATCCATCAGATCGAAAATATTCCTCAAGGGTTTTCCGAATCAACCCAGCAAACAACATGTGCCAGCCTTAACAAATTATTGAGACTGCTGACCCCAGAACCTTCCTTAATGCTGCAGCAGCAGGAAGAACCGAGCACTACAGACAGATCTACAGGAACCTGTTTGACACTCTCAGGAGTCTGAGTCTCCTCAGGAAGAATAGTGCTCTGTCTCTGTCTTGGACCATTCCCATTTTTTATTTTGCTCCACCTGCTTTGACCACCCCAATCCTAGAGTTCAACCTTCATTTTGATCTGAACTACACATCAGTAAAGTTTTGTTACAGCATCTTGCACCCTCACAAAATCTGTCTTCAGGCATTTAAACAACAACTAAAATACCTCCTGTGGTAGTTCCCTTTACAGTAGGGGCCTCCAAGATCACATATTGCTATGATGACACACACTCCAGCACACACAAAGGGTGAAAAGAATACCACTGCAGCACTGTTTGGGGCTGGTAACAACCATCACTATGGGTGCAGCCTTGGCTTTGTCTATATTTATTCTCTCTACAAATAGGTTACAAGACCTGTCACTTGCTTTTAGCAGAATATTCTAACTTTATGATGTTAAAATACGAGTAGGTAGGGAATAAGGGTGTCAACCTCAGACGACAGAGAGTTCATTTTGGGTTCCAACAGTGCAAAGACCGGAAAATTAGTTTTGTAAGCTACAAATCGAGCTCCTCTTATTGGTATTGATCAACCACTCCATTCAACCTGGGCAGATATATTAAGGTCATTTTTTGCTGTGAGGTAATAAAATCTTGCAAAATCTTATTTGATATAAACTTTGACAGAAAACTGTCAATGATTTTGCAACTTCCTGGTCAATTAATGATGTACATTAGATAATTGTTGCAAAATGGAAAGGATCTGTTCAGATTGTGCCCTTAGAATGATTATTATTAATAACTAATCTAATTTTCAATTCATGTCCTGTCACAGGAACTCAGATGCACGATTCAGTTGACTTCAAAATATATTTTATTTATAAAAGACTTTTCAAGCTAAAAACAAAAGATCACTAGGTTCTACTAGGATTCTCATAAGATCTCTGGGTTCAACTAGGTTGCTCAACAGATCACTAGTGTTGCAGCCATGGACTCGACGTGGAGACCAGACAAACTGACAAAAGACAAAAGGACAAAAGGAGAGAAGTACACACACGTCACACACACATTAGGTGTAATTGGGCACAGGTGGAAACAATCAGGAGTAGGAAACAACAATCAGGCTGACAGGTGACACACAAGGACAGGAAGTGCACACACCTGAAACGAGAGAGTAGAGTCATTTACCAAAATAAAATGAAAGGTCACAAGGTATGAACACAAAACAATAAACTAGAAGGATTCTAACGCTGAAACCTTACAATGTCACATAGCGATATTTAACCACATATTATTTTCTTTAATTATTTTTCACAGGTGGAAGGAATTGAAAAGAATAAACACAGTAATAGAAGTGCTTATTCTTAGAAATATTACCCACTATTATGTCCAATCCATTTACTATTTCTGAATACACAATAGTTATTGACAGGCTCAGGTAAATGGGCAGAAACAGACTTTGTTCTGAGGGTCACCTAACGCTTTTCTAAAATAAATGAAAAGCTGTGTTTATATGAATGAATACCAAACGCAATAAAAGCTGAGTGCCCCTGCAGAGAATCAATGTTTCTAAAACATTGTGAAAATGGTAATTACAATTGTATTTTTCCTTTGAAAGCCCATTGAAAAGGACACTTCCTCCAGTGACAGTAATATATAGCAATTTCAATGATTAGGGCCTGCAGAGTTGCTTTTATGATAGGAAATCGTTTGTCTAAAAATATAAATAATATCTATACGACTGTTATTCAGTCAGATCCCCTTTTTTTTTTTTTTGCTTTAAACTCAGTGAAGAGATTTATTTATTGCTTTTATAATTTACTTGAAACGACTGAAGAGCAAAAGCTGTTAGATGTACACTTTTACATTGTCACGTATTATAATATAATTCATCTTGATACTAATCCCTTTGCACTTTATGTGTCATAAATAAGTCTCACATTTTGAAAACAAGAAACAAAATAGGCAAATGTTTTGTATTGCTTATTCAATGACATTGGAGCAGACCTTGCCTCTAGTGGCAGCAGCATCTTTATCTGAATTTCAATGTGAAATAATGTGGGTCTCAGCAGTGAAATTTAACATGAGGCTTTTAAAATCTTGTCAAATCAGAAACGAAAGGAGAATCTTCAGCGTCACATTAAGTCAAGCGGTGAAGACCCTGAGCATCCTTCTTCCTTATTATCTCTTTGACTTTTCAGGATGCTTTCAAAGTACTTTATACAGGTGTTCAAGGAGCGAGTGTTAGGAGAGGGAAACTGCTGATATTCGCAAGAAGAGGATAGGAGTGCAATGACATCCTACTTCATATAGAAATTGGTCATTCTGACAAAACAGCCAGGCTACCATTATCACACTTAATTAGATTTCTTTCAGGGACCAGGCAGGGAGACCTGCTCTCTATGAGGTTGTAGTTACAGTATCTTCTTCATCTTACAGGGAGAACTGTTTCTGTTTATTTAACTGTTTTGGTTTCTCCATCTTATTCACCATGAGACATTACCAAATTAAAAATGTGCCTTGAAAAATGAGTGTAGTGGATTTTTTATGTGCCAAAATTACAAGGTGTCAAATATGTATATCTACGCTCATACAGTTAATTATGCATAACCCAGCTCTGCCTTATGAATACAACTAAATTATTGGGAAACTATGTTTTAAGTTTAGATATTTGCGATATATATTCCAGGTCATCTGTTTAATGAAGGCTAAATGTTCACGAGAACAGACATTTCATTTGGTCCAGATTGTGGAAACAAGACCTCTGTAGCCTGATATTCTGCTGTCTTGTTTTTCTGAAAGATCAATGAACTAAAACCAATGCCGTAGCAATTTAGCCTAAATGGTTTTAGCTCCTGATAAATTGAAGCAAATTGAGAAAATGAACACATTTGAAACCCCTGGGGGTACAAGGGGGTACAAGAAATGTGTATTTGTAAATCGTTTCCTATGACTGCAGTCTAATTAGGAGCCGGTGTTTGTGCAACTGGGAATTCTGGCAGTAATGAGTGCCAGACAATCATACAGTAGGAGCATATTAAAGTCAATGCTAATCTGTGACGGACATCTCAACACTGGCCAATGAACGGGCGCTCATGTGTTCCTTATTCTGTTCCTCAGCACAGGTTTAAGGTAATGCTAAAAAAAAACATGTGTCCAGATTTCTGATTGGTTCCCATGCGGTTCTGAATTGATGGGAGTGCGCCGCAGCTCTTCCATCACAGCCCTCCACCTCATTAAAATCATTTAGTCTCTCAGCGCATTAGCAGGCTGAGCTTTAAGTGTTGTGGATAAAGGAGCAGATGAAGTGGGCAATATCGACACACTTGTGCGCTCTCTATAAAGATTTTGCAGTCATTTGTGGGTGTCGCAATTCAGCATCACTCTCAACTGCATATGTTTAAATAGCGAGGGCTATTCACAGCCATAATGCTGATGACTTCGGCTGTCTTGAAATCTAATTCTCCGTTTGTAATTTTAAAGCCATGTTTTTCTTGAATGCACTGCTGGGTTGCTAAGTGTGTGTAGTAAAGAAATGAAATCACTTTCTATTACCCTCAATGGGAATATGTCTAGATGAAATATTGCTTTCAAAACACATACTCATAAGCTAAAAATGAAAATGTGATTTTTATACAAAGGGAAAACAAAGCGTTTTAAAAAGCAAAAATCATAAGGAAGGTTGAGGGGAAGGTAATACATGTAAATTAGTCTTTCATAGTGAAATCACAATAAGCACAAACAGAAATATCTCGACAGCAACTAGAAATGCTACAATTTCAGAGTTCAAGGGTACTTGAATACAACAGAGCTATTGTGTGTTATAAGTGACCTGTACTTTTCCCACTATGACATTTACAAATGTCTTGCTGTGAAAAGGGCCTTTTAATTTGACAAGTGGAAGACATTTCCAACCTGATGTAGGAAACAACCCTCCCAGGGGATATTTGAATAATATTTTGTGATTACACAATTTGTATGTGTGTAAGTGGTCCAAATGTCTTTGTTAAAATCAAGTTTTGAGTGAAAACTAACATGTAATTCATTGAATGCAACCCACTAATCCTACAGTAAATTACTTTATAGACTTTTATTTTCGTCAATTTGTGGCTATTTCCCTCCCACAGCTGGATTAATGGCTGTGTAATTACCGAGAAGCAGTTTCAATGTCCAGCTAGTAACAACCCATGCCTGTATCTGCAATTGTGCCAGCCATGTGGTGAGGTTATTTTGTTCTTGATTCAAAAGATCATCCTTTATTATTGCGTATCCTGATCCAATACCAATATTAGCCTAAATGTTAATAAAATATTGATCCAACACATGAAAATGCTTTCAGTAGTTTTCCAACATATATCCAGTCTGCTTGACCCACATACTAAAGCCCTGGTGCAATCTATAGGGGGATAATGTTAAATTATTGATATGCTCTGAGTTTAGAAGAACATCTCTCCTGAAATTGACATGAAGCGATCCACTACAAGAGAGAAGACCCTGCTGGAGTTTGGCCTACAAAAACACACGGCCCACTAAAGGGTTCAGCGACAGTGACGCTTCATTTAGCTCCAAAACAATCTTTGGCAGACACTGGCTCTCAGAGAGCTCACAAAACCACATCTGAGTTTATATTGGAGGTGCTCAAGTTGCTAACATAACTAACAAGGGGGGTGGTGGCAAAGTCGATAGGGAGTTGGCTTGGCAACTGGAAGGTCACCAGTTCAAGTCCCGGCAAGACCAACCGAGGTGTCCCTGAGCAAGGCACCGTTCCCTACACTGCTCCCCGGGCGCCGTTCAAAATGGCAGCACACTGCTCCTAACACTAGGATGAAAGATTGAGATGAGAGAAACAATTTCCCCACGAGGGATTGATAAAAGTCCATCTTCTTCTTTATTAATTAATTAGCAACAGCTGACCTGCAGACGGTAACGGTTTTTATTTCACTATTCGAAAGGATAAAGTGTGATGAGAAGCTGCTTCCTGAAGGTTTGTACACTGATCTCTGCTAATGAGAAAGAGAGTGGAGGGATAATAGATTTATTACCAGTTGATTAAAGAATCGAGTCAATCACCGAAGCAACTGAATAATCTAAACACTCAAATTGTCCTTTGCATATGCAGTTAAAGGCTAAACGTGTGAAACCCAGCTATCATTATAGAGAGCAGTACTTCACCACTAGCAGATTGTGGACAAAACACAGTACAGTAAGGGATTGGATTGTGAACTGATTTGTTTAGCAGAGACAGATCCATTAAAACATGTCTGGATCTGGACCTTTAAGGCCGCTTCGGGAGATCTTTAGCTTCAACACATAACCTCTGCAGTAAAAGGCATGGCTTGTTATGCTCATATCAGACATCATGACATATTATAACAGATATAGCGTTTGCTTTTTTTCCACATATGAAAAGTGGCTGTACGGTTTCGACAGATGGGAGAGTAAAGATTTGTGTATGTATGAGGATAGTTTGTGCTGCAGTTTTGTCCTGTTGGCATCTTTACTTAAAACGTTAACAAAGCAAAAAGAAGGCACACTGTCATAACTGTGACCCCTAAATAGTAAAGAAATACAAGTGTTATGTTACAATAGGCCCTTTTTGTATTCAAATAAAGACGCTATTTTCCCACCGACTGATCAGACATTTAAAAGAGGTTTCAGCTAAGCTACAATGAATAATTCTGAGTTAATATCTTGGAAAATACAACATGTCCCAAAGCTTTGAGCAGAAGGCAGGGAAATGAATATGGCTTACAGAACCCACTGTTCCTTTGATCAAATCCCAAACTTGTTTACTTCATAGCGAGCTCTCCATCTTTCCCCTCACCCACTGCTCCGGTCACCGGCAGCTCGGAGGTTTAATGGCAGCATTTGCAAGGTCTGCCTTCCATCTCCAAATCCTGGCGACAGGCCCTTTTGTTTGCTCTCAGCAAGACGTAGAGCAGACCTGGAGGAGGTTTCTCAAACTTGCAAAAAAAATGGATTACAGGCCTTAAAATAGAGCTGTGCACCTGTCTCCTAATGTTTTCCAGCCAGGACCCTCGTGGATCCAGTGACCGCGGCAAATGTCACACGATGGGGATGCTGTGACCACAAAGCTGATTCAAAAGCTGGTTGCTTTCACAAACAAATATAGACGCTAAACATATCGGAGTGATGTTTCTCAACATGTAAATGATGTTTTAAAATGGTGACAATGACATTGTAGAGATGAGTGGTACTGTATGGTGAAATAGACAATAGAAAGTAAGGGACTGGCTGTGGCTTTAAAAACACGTTTTTTTATGCTTCAATGTTATTTCTTTTGTTAATTCCAGTACTTTCTTTGTGCAAATTTGACCGCAGAGCCGTTTTTAATTCCTTGTTTATTCACCTTTGTTTATTGTGTGACTGCTGTGTGAGTGACTGATCTCATATCCCCCTGTGGACGCCCCTATTTCTGTTTCTTTCAGTTTGTTTTCTTTATCCTCCTGGCAGACATTCACAAAGTAAAGTCATTCAGACCCACCATAAGCCCTAAAGGATTTGATCGTTTGAAACCATTTTAACTTACCTGCCTCACAGGCCTAATTTGCATCCAATTTGCATTGACTTTATAGGCAACAGGCCACCTCTAAAACCTGCTTTGTGTTAGTTCTGAACACACCCTTAGCACCATATTTATCATCATGATCCCATTATGAGCTCCCAAAATGATCTTCCACAGCTTGTGTTTGAAGATTTGCAGTCATGGAGGTGAGTAGAAGTAATGAGTTAGAGGAGGCCTGGTTTGTGTTTTGGACAATAAAGGTCATAGTGTGACCTTCCTCATTCGTATCAGATCATTATTCAAAGTAAACATTTTTATTATGTAATGAATAATTTAGTATTAGTACTTTATTTTTGGGAAAATACGCATTTACTCTGACCTCAGGCATATCAGTGCCACCTCTTCTAGTAGTGTTTGACGTGTAATTGATAAATCCTAATTGCTCTTTGCACCGTGCAAGTTTTGCCTCCGTAGATCACAAACATACTCACTCATTTCTTTCCCACGACTAACCGTTTATTTTTCACACATTTACTGAAAATTACAGTTTATTGAAAGGACACAGAAAGGTCAGATAACACAGATACATGTAGCTAGGAGTTACTACTCAGTGCATGGCACATTCTCAGGGAGACGACCCATTGTGAGTCTTTGGCTCTTCGCCTCTGAAGTGTTGGAGGCAGAAAGAGCGCTGAAATATTAAACGTTGAGCAGTTGGCCAGCCAACCGGAGCCTCTATATTTCAAAATGTGGAGGAGTAAATTAACCTTTTTACAATGAGTGACAAACAATAGTCTAAGTTGGGTAGTAGTAGTAATAATAGTAGAAGTATTTTTTAATTGTCAATTGATATACTTATCACAGGATACAGTGTCAGACCTCACCAGTACAAAGGGATTTTTTCTATAAAGATCACACATTTAGAAAGCAGTGTCCTCACTCAGAATAAAACTCAGAAAAGGAAACAACAAATAAACAATCATGAAACAAGTTACCAGTGCCATTGCTATCTTTTAAAAAAAAGAATTTCTAGAATGCATGCCATTTTACTATGGAGGTTTGCAGATGACAGTTTGAAATCCAGTGTCTCAGCTTTTGCAAACAATGCTGATATGTGTGTCTGTGTATATGTGTGTTTGTGTGTCTGTGTGTATGTGTGGGCGCACAGAGGTTTTTGTGTGAGTGTGCAAGTGTGTGCTCTTAGAAAGATCCTTCAGGCAATGCAGGAGCTCTGCATTTTGGATGATATGCCGTCCGCTCAGTCGTATTCATGTGGCTTTGTCTTTTTGCTGCTGCCTCCCTCTGCATCCTCGCTGGCGTCTGAGAGCTTTGTGGTGGATTTTACAGTCTGCGCCTGGCTCCTCTGCTGTTAGGTTCAAAAGATAAAGATTCTTAATGAGACTGCACAATAATATTCCACAGCATGCGCGGTGGTCTGTAATCTGAGCAGGAAATGCCTCTTAATATATCTATGGGATGCAAAGGAGGTTATTTAAAGATAATATTCATGGTTACTGCTGGGCATCTTAAACAGACCTGCTTCTGAACACACAACTGCTGTCCTGTTTTAGGAGTTCCATACTTCATTTGGTTCAGCTAAATGCTAGCTTTTGAGAGGCTGAATGCTATTGTGGTCTGAACCTCCCCATCCTCACCATTCAGACTGAAGGCAACATTCAAAATAGTGTCATTGGCAGTTTGGTCCTCTCCAGCTGAACAGGCATTTTTAGGCAATCACAATAATACAATAAACGTACAAACACACTGTGAAGGGTTACATTTCTAAGAGAAAGCACTGGTAGCCACACCCCAAAGCATAATCTGCTTTATCATAAATAGGACGATAATTTACTAAATTATCATGACACTGAAAAGAAGACTTGAAACTAACCATTGAAACTATAAACAGTTCAGGAAGTGGTGATACATCAAGTGAGAAATAGGATTTTTTTCTCATATTTTTCTATACAATGTGAATTTCTTTGCAAGCGGTTCCCCTGTCAGGGCTGATAGAGGACATGCAAGGTTGCCGCTGGCTTATCCTTCAGTTTTATCCGAAAAATGCCCATGTCCAAAATTCTGAAATTGTATTTTGTGTGACGGGGGTGAACATGCTGTGGCCTTACGAGGAGTACGTGGCCACATAATTCTTTTTGACTGATACCTAGGTCGCAATACTTAATATATTCTTGACCCTTTATCATACTCTGTTTTAAAATGCTGGTTTGTTACAATACAATGTTGTATTGTTTGTGGCGGCGGAAGTACCTACAGCTGTTTTATATTCCAGCTGTTGAGAAAATGAGTTGCACTTGGAATAAATGCATTAATGCTGGTGAGATGGAAACCAGCAGATCCAAGGTTTTGAAGACAAACTGTAAATGTTTAAAGCCGAGTGGCACATTGTGACACGGAGCAGTTAAGTGTGAGTTTGGAGGATGTGTGTTCATGTTATCACAAATTCCCACTAACATTTTAAGGCAATATTATTGGGATGCAATGTTTTTTCACAGACTGCTATTTTATTTGGCATTTTTAATAATTAAGTTTCAGCAATGACATTTTTAAGCACTGCACACAGCTTTAGGAAATCAATTCCCCAAGCAAAGCATCTGTTTAGTGTTTACCAATGTCACTTTGGAGAATGCCTTCAGGCTTACTGGCTGCAAACTATTGAGTTACACATCAGTCTGCATTGCAGAGGGTTATAGCTCCAACACCTGGCTCCAAGCATTTACAATTGGAATCCTTTCAGGACAGCTTTATGGTAAGCTCTGAATTCCAACATACTATCAATTATATAATAATACATTATCAAGTATTATCAATTTATTTTAGTATGCACCATCATTTGGTGACTAAGTACTCAATGACTCTCATTTCTATCTGCAGGCAAATTATTTCTCACTCTTGTGGCTTCTTTCCAAACTCAGTTGCCGCCCTCTTTGATGCGAGTTAGGGGTTTTCCTTTTTATGTGTGTGTCTTTATCACCAGCTGAAACTCCCCTAATGATATCCAAAAGTTTTTGTTTGAGAGTGGAGTTTTTAATATACTTGCAACAACTTTGTAAGTAGAAGCAGTAACACAGAATGTCGACCATCAAGCTTTCTAATTATGTTTTACTTTAATCTCAATAGTACAGTGTATGACATTCTGATTTATTTTTGCTGTTTTAAGCTTTTTTTTCATTGGATTGAAAGAGAACTTTTGATATATATATTTTTAAGACTATGTTAAGACGATATGAATATATAAACACTTTTGAAAAAGCAAGCTACCCTCTTCTTTGCCCTGTTTTATTTTGGGTGTCAGTGATATTGCAGGCCAATAAATAATTATCTAAGTGTGTGTGCCACAGATGGTGTGTTTGTATTTATTGGTATATTCTAGAAGCCAAAACAAATTCAACACGTTTCTTATTGGTATTCTTGGATATTGAACCCAGCTTAAGCAACACATACTTGTTGAGAACCCTGCATCAAGAGCTGACAGATGTCTTAATTTGAATGATTAATTGATGAATGAATTGATGATTTTGAACAAGTACATCAAGCTCTGATGCATTCTTTGGTTGCGTTTTCCTACATTTACCCTTTCTGATTTGTGATTTTTCAGCGTACACCTTTAAAATAGAAAAAAAAAACGGATTTAGAATAGGGCGAAACAAACAACGCTTGCTCCACTGTGCTCTAGGGATATGCTCTGTTGTTAAGTATGCCAGGGTTTTTGCTGAAGTGTTATGCAGTTATGTTTTTGACTTAAAAAAAAAAAAAACTGAAATAAAACTTTACTCTCAATGAATCTTAATCACGGAGTCGAGCAGATACACCTAACATTTGAATATATCCTCTACAGGTTGGATTGCATAATGTGGCTTTAACACTGCATATTTACAAGCCTGAACAATGTTATTTTCCTCCGTGTTGTTGACATTTGAGCTAATATGGCTAGAGGTCCTGTGTGGGTTTGTGCTGTTGGACTGTCAGCCTGTCGATGTTCAGGCCACATCGATGAGCCTCTCTGTCTGATCACTCTGCCAGGGGAGCCTCAGTGAATAGGCGAGAGATTATTGTACAATATGTTGCAGCTAAAAAGGGCCGATGTTGCTCTGTTGTTATTTAAACCATTCATTGTGTTGTACAAAAACACAACAGGTGCAAGACTACAAAAATAGCCTTTTCTTCCAAAAGTAACATAAGGAGAGATGCCTCCCAGGGTCTCACACTCAGGAATCGAACACATAATGACGGTGGAGTAGTGACAGGAATAGAAGGCACTTTAATGCAGATTGATCCACAGAGACCTGAATGCAAATCATTACTAATCAGATTGTTTACTACATCATAAATGATGAGTGCTGTGCATGAGGGATGCCGACCGACAGCAGAGAAAGAGAGACGATTGTTGGTTCACTGCTGAAACACAACGGGAAGATTTCCCAATTATTGAGATAAAAAAAGAATTTGCAAGAAACATTTGCATAGATGTCTGAAATGGGATTTGCTGAACTGAGACGTTTCAAGTTATCTCTCTTGTTTGTCAACTTTGCAACTGCTCCTAAAATATTAATCAAATAGAAGTCAAAATGTATTAAAACATTGGAAATCACAGAAATCATCTTTTGTGTTTAATACAAAAACACAATTTCATTTACAATGTTAATTGAAGAAATGTCAATCATTATTATGTTTTTTGTTCCATCTTGCATCCTGTGTTGGCGCAGAGCAGCATAAATGCTTCTGGAATAAACTGCTTTTGACTCAATTTGTTGAAAATTATAGTACATTGTCTTAATTCTACACATAATACAATTATCTTGTATCATTATTTGTTTTATAACATAAAAAACTAATGTTTGGACTTCTCACAGAAAGTCTCCCAGGCACAAGACAAACAAGTCAAATCTGCCCATTTGTCGAGATCTCATTTGGAATATTCTTGTATTCTTGAACGAATAGTGTGAGCGTCTAAAAATGGATCGCTGCCACTTGGAATGCAAGGTGGTTGCTCAGTTACACAGTATCGCACTGCATTGAAATGAGATTCATTGTTTTGTTGCACCATCTGGCAGCGCCAAACAGGTGTGACTCAATTCAATAATTTGATGATGGAGGCAGTTAAGCATAGGCTTTGGCAAGGCATTGAATATCACATAATATAGGTGACAGTGGCACACTGAATATAAGGTTTCTTCAGATTGGTTGCCTTTTATTTAGAGACTTTCCTTCTGCGTTGTGTGTGCCTCTGTCACACTGTGTCCCCTGCTGTGCCTTGTCTCACGTGCATGCTGAGTTTTACATTACAGTTAATTGTCAGTCTCTGTGTGTATTCACACTGGCATGGTCACATCTATTTTTCTTTCCATAAAGTCCTTTAAAACATGATTGTCATGCTCCTTCTTTTTCAAATTTTAATTATGAGATTGTAGTGGAATGGAATTTATTTTTAAATAGCTATAAAAAGCTCTCTTGTCGTCAAGAATCAAGAAACAAAACAATGAATGACTTAACCCAGTAAAAATGATTTCTCTGTGAATATTTATCCGTCCAAAAAGATTAAAAACCCATTAATTAACCACAAAGATGCCCTGGCCGACATGTTCCTTCATTATCATGAATATACACACACTGTAGTTTATCTTCAGTCATAAACGATGCCTTAATGAATCCAAGGCTTGATATAGACCACCAATTAATTCCTAATTTACGCCTGTTGGGTTAGAGTTGGCAAACAACTGCAATTCCCAATTGTTTTAATAAATATCTAGGCATTTTAAAAGATTTGATTTGTGAAACTGTTTGTTAATATTCACATTTTAATTGGGAAGAAGTGTCAGACATGGTAGACAAGCAGAAATGTCTGGACTACATTGTGGATTTTGGTATTTTAAGGGATTTCCTAAGGTAATATTAGATTTAGCAAGTATGGCATTTCCCATTATATACTGATATATCTTTAATGTGGAGCAAAAAAGACCAAGAATTCACAACAGCAACAAGTAAACTTTGAAATGTCTGCATCTATTATGATCTAATCTGACCGCGCTCACCTGCTGTGGCTCTGGTAGCTTTTTACTATCTTGAGCGGATTCCTTCGTCTGATTCTGAAGGCAGTCGCCCCCGGTCTATAGGAGTAGAGAGAAAA
Source organism: Notothenia rossii (assembly GCF_949606895.1). NCBI lineage: Eukaryota > Metazoa > Chordata > Actinopteri > Perciformes > Nototheniidae > Notothenia > Notothenia rossii. The sequence goes on from NC_136904.1 coordinate 29,108,621, forward strand.
TATTCAGTGCAGTGTAGAGAGTACATGCTGTTTGCATTCAGTGAAAACACAATATGAACAGACCTTTGTATGGGACATTCAAATCCCCCTTTTTATTTTCACTAGAAAGCAATCAGGAGTCTTATTGACTTCTTCTCAAAACCATTCAATAATCCAAATATGTTTCTCACTGTATTGACAGTGATTTATTTAGCTTGTTTACTTGTGTACAGGACACACATGTTGTATTCTGTGTGTCCTGTACACATTTACTAATTAGTTAATCAACAGTTATTCAATCAACAACCAAATGGTATGAAGCAATGAATAATTAAAATGAGTAATTGTAAATTAGAAAACCAATGCCTGATATTTGTTGGTGGTTTCATAAAGATCTGCTGCTCTCCTCTTTTCTTTTCGTTTCACCGTACTATGGAAAGTGGATTTTAGACTGAAGAAGCAATTTCAAGATAAAACCTCAAACAGACCTTTTTTGCAACTTATGACGTAAAAACAATCAATCTTGAAATGATGAATAAAGAAAATAATGATACGCTGCATCCCTACAGGATGTGTTATTGTTGATCTGTTACAAAGTTGCACACGTCGCTAAAAGAATCGTCAATCATTCCCCCGCTTCAATACACTTGCCAATTTGCCAGCTAGGTAATAGCTTTGCTTTCATGTAACATTGCTGCCAATTATTATGGCTAAAACTAAGCTTTGTACAGCTTGAATACTAAATGTGGACATTACAAAATACATGAACTGCTTCTTTATAAAATAATAAGGTCAATTATGAATTACTCCATGGACCTGCTGTATCGAAGAACATTTGGATGCATCAAACCACATGTAAGATAAGTGAACGCAGTCTCCTGCATGCATTTTGTTTGAAATATAGATTTCAAACAGTTAGGTGGGACTTCTTTCTACAGTGTGACAAGCAAATCATTTGACAGCTGCAAATGTATCACATCTAATTTTCAAACTGAAACACAGGCCATACGCTACGTGCTCACACAAACTGTCTCTTGTCATTTCTTCCCGTGCTACAGGGGGGGAGGACAGCGGGAGACGTGGCGGTGCTCACGAGCGGACACCATATCTGAGTGTCTGTTTCAAACATGTCTCCTCTTATCTGTATCAAAAATGTTTCTCCCTCTCGCTGTGGGATATTTTTCCACCCTGCCTAAATGATATAAGCAAATATGGGACACTGCTGAACATTGTTCTTGGCACAATGTCATTAAAGAACAATCTCTTTGACGCGGTTTCCACAGAGGGTAATATCCTCTCTGGGTGGCATCCGTTCGTGCTCCCCTGTCTTCAGTGGTCTTTCAACTTTCATCTGTAATAGTTTTTGATAGTTGTAAAAATCATTAGGCTTCCCCATCAGAGATACACATTCAGAGCTGTCCTCAAAACTCAATCGTAGAGAGGCAAGTCTGTGACCATTAAACCATCTCCAAAATAATCTGAACATTAGAGGTCAGTTTCTCCTTCTGTCTCTCCTCCCTCAGTACCAGTGTTCAGAGTGCTGTAGCAACAATGCACTCAATGAAGATCCTCAGTGTAAAACACGGTGTCTGTTTGCACGGGGCAAGTTGAGCTGTCAGTGAAAAGCTCTTTGAAGTTGGGCTGAGAGTGAAAATAGTATCTTCACTGAAACGACAGTTCTCTTTCAGCGCAGTTAATGAGTTGCTGAAATATTCCCTAAGTGAGATTTAAGGCTCTAAGAAACAATGATGTGGAATAATCCATTGTGGCATTTTGTAGATGAATGAATCATCGAAAAAACTAAAATATCCTCAGATTTGAGAAGCAGAAACTCGAGCATGGTGCTAATTGATTTAATAAAGTTACAGATCATTAATTTTTACCAATTTTCTGCTGATTGACAACTCATTCATCATTTCAGCTGTGAAGTGTATAATTATTTCCTGCGGCGAACGCAAGGCTCCATGCGAGATATTTTTATTCCTCTTAATTTTAGCTTTCACAAAGAAGAAATATGCTCTCGTGAGGTTGCATAACCTAAGCAGTGTTTTAAACGCTTGTGAGCAGGGCAGATCACAACTAATTACCATCACATTATTTTTATTATCATAAAAGACGTAGCAGAGAGGCTGGGTTAGAACTAGGCGCTGCAAGAAACACTCAACCTTCATACAAGGTGAGGTACTGGCCGCCATTAGCCAATAATATTTGACGATAAATCAATCAACCATTTAGTTTCTATAATCTGGAATACACTCAAAAATGGCCATCACAGTAGGCATGTGTAAAACCAATTTTCCAATACCTGAAAGATATTTAATTAAATATGAAATCAAATGTTGCAAATATAAGCATTAAAGCACAATTGTCAAAAAATAGTTAATGATATTTTCTGTTTCGATAATTGTTACCATACCTGTTTATGGTCAATATTGTAATCTAATAGCACATTATAATCATTTGAAGTGATTTAACTCAAGTGTAAAAGTTGAACTTGATGATATTGACTGAAGAATGATGGAAGAATACTTTTTTGCATCAAGTTTTAGAACGAATGGACCTACTGTAGACCCTCAGAATAGAAGAGGCTTGTCTGATTTCAGATGAGCGGCTTGAGCATGGATTCAGTGAACAGATGAACTTCATGGACACAAGCTCCCAGGTAACATATGCCATTATAGTTTAATTAATCTAAACAGACTCACCTTTTCCATCTGGCAGTCCTTAACTCCGCCACTCTCTCTCCTCATTACTTCCATGTTAATGGGTGATTTACTGGCTGTGACAATTCTCTGAACTTTAGAGATATCCTGTTGGCAAAAAAAAGACAACATTACAATTTAGGGTTACAAATAAAATGTCTAAATGTCGTGTTAATGCAGCTGAAGCAATGGGGTTCTTTGAATGTAAGCAGTTCTGACTCAAAGGTTCACAACGGCTTAATTTATACGTGTTGATTTATATTAATTCAGCTTATTCATGAGTAGTGAATAAATCATTGCAAAAAACTGCATAATGACAAACTAAAACATAATTACTGAAATATTAAGGAGGTGATTCTAGTCTGGTTATTTCAATCATTACATATCCAATGACGGGGAGAATGACAAGTAACTAAATAAATTACTAAAAGTCATCAGGCTGACAGGAAACTGCCTTTAGCTTTGATGCACAACAGTGCATGTAATTCGTTTTTAGCATAGCGTTAGCTTTTGACTTCTGGGAATTGCATTTCCCTTAAAAAACAAACTGGTGTTAATATGAGGAGAATATCTGCTTAAAAAAACCTGTTAAGTATCACTAACATGTGTTGGCCACAAAGCTCATTTGGTGCAATACAACCATATCCAATGGGAAAATCCTATTGTATCTGGTCTAGCAACCACTTTAAGATGCTAACTTCCGTCAGCAGCATTATGTACTGTAAACACAACTGTTGGAAATGTTCATGAGTTTGGTTGAAGGGTATATTATTCTTTGGAGCAGATCCAAACTACAGGGCGTAAAACACATTCTTTTTCACTTTTGCTTAAAAAAACAGATAGGACAGTCAGCGATTGATGCCTGTACTGCGAGTGAAAAGTAAGTATAATCCTGGGAGGTAGATTTAAGCATTACAGCTGTGAGAGCTTCACATGATGGACAGTGATGTTACAGTGTAGTGACCCGGTGCAAAAACAGCCAAAGCAATTTCAAGATTGTAGAAGGAAAACAAGATGGACAGGCAGAGATGAGAAGCTTCTCTCTGGAGAATATAGAGTAATCTATAAATCTACAGAAGGAAATTATGACTTTAGTGAGGTTGATGTGCTTTGAATCGGTGTAGAAAGAAACGCTCTATACGTATAAAGAAAAAAAGGTTCCAGAAGTGTTACATGGCAGGGTTGAGAGAAAATTATGTTTGATTTCATAACATAATCCATCATTAAAATAATGATGATTGATCCTTTGGCAGGCTTCTTTGCAGAGACCATGTTGTGGTTTGTCAAAGTGAACTTTTAGCCTGGCTTGAGATCAAATTCGTAGCCTGTTTTGAATCACACTGTTAAACCCCAGCAGAATCATGTTGTCATTTATAACTTGTATGTATAAGAAAATATTTAAAACCGCATTCTTTTAACATACAGTACATACAGTATCTACCTTCTAAATGTTGACAGCAGCAGAGTGACTCAGCAGGTTGTTGAGTTGTTATCCTATACAGTAGTCAAAGCTCTTTCTTTGAGAACCATGCCAACAGGCACCATTGAGTGTGGCAGTGCAATGTGTGATAGAGATGTATCAAAACTTAGTATCCACAGATAGCAAGTGCCAAAAAAGTTAGTGGATAATCTTTGCCTTCAGGCTCCCTGGCAGTGTAGTGTGGAGAAGACTGATGTCAATATCTTGATTTTGTGAAAAATGTTTTCTACTTAGAGGCCCAAGTACAGCAAGGGCCCTCAGTTTGACCCTTCTGCATAAGGAATATTGACATTATTTAGTGTTGACCCAAGTTCTCACCCACAGTAGTAAACTTCTTACTACTACAGAAACAAGCCAATCCAAAAGTAAGATATTTGTATTTGGTACAATCTATCCATGCTAAATATACTGCTGACCCATAGGCCAGTGACTTACGCAGGCGTTGAGACTACAATTCAGCAGGAAAGGGCATCCCTGTCATGTATTCTGTAATATGCCAACATTTACAAGCAGTGCAGAAAATGTACGGTGTGGATATTATTTATTTAGCCTGCTCCCAGACACAGTCAATTTTGAATAATTCAGCAGTACTATTCATACAAATAAATATATGAAATCATGCTTAGATTAGATCGTTTTTTTGCTTCAGTATACAGCAATTTAGTTAGTTAGCAACAAAAAGTAGAATATGAACTACATTTTTTACAGCAAATAAAATCAAAATCCTCTCCGTCTCCTTGAGCCGGTGTTCTGCACCAGGCTGCTACATAGTACCTTACCTAACTGGGTCAAAAGTGGTCTCTTGTGAGATGAACAATGGTTTCAGGCAATTGTAACCTGTCACTGTCATATCCCATTCTTACTTTGTCAACTGAAATAACATATGACTTTACTTGTGAAAGTGTCCACTTTGGAGTGAACACTTGATGCATTATATCCTGACTTTTGACAGCATACTGTACGTCAGATCGAGGAAGCATTCGACAGTACAGCAATGGAAGAGGGAGGGCATTTAACAAGCTGTTCTGTCTGCAAAAGTGTTTCTACAGTAAAAACTTAAAAAGGAGCTTAAAATGTGAACATTAATAATCATGGAATGTCTGTTTAAATGTAGACTACTTTTGTAAAGTAAAAATAAAATAGTTTAATGAAAAAGAGCTTAATTCGAAAGAATGACTTGGACTTCTTAGTAGGCATTTTGACATGCATGATGCAAATGGAATTGTACCATTCAAATTCAGCCCATAACTATCTTCTACATCAGCCCTCTACTATCTCCTCCCTTCGTGGAAGAGATGAATATCCCGTTGATTTATAAAGACTAGAAAACAATCATAAAAGTAAATATTAAGTGCTGAGGGCAAATAAATTCCTGATCTCTCCTCCAGCTTAGTAATGTGAGCATCTAAGACATCATCTCCCATTACTTTGATGAAAATTGCATGCTATCGGACCACAAGGCTTGGCCCTCTCCCCGAGACTCTTAAATATGAAGTAACTTCTACTCCAATCTTGCTGATCTCTGCATCCTCAGACTAATGAATCTTTCACCAGCGAGAGAAGAGCTTTGTGTGTGTGTGTGTGTGTGTGTGTCTGTGTGTGTGTGTGTGTGTGTGTGTGTTTCTGTGTGTGTGTGTGTGTGTGTGTGTGTGTGTGTGTGTGTTTCTGTGTGTGTGTGTGTGTGTGTGTGTGTGTGTGTGTGTGTGTGTGTGTGTGTGTGTGTGTGTGTGTGTGTGTGTGTGTGTGTGTGTGTGTGTGTGTGTGTGTGTGTGTGTGTGTGTGTGTGTGTGTGTGTGTGTGTGTGTGTGTGGGACAAGGCCTGGGAGAGTCTTATCTGTGGCTTCTACCAGAGCTTAAGCTCCATTATGTAAACGCTAACTACGAGCGTGAAGCTCAAAGTGGTGTCAGTGAGTGCTTGAACAAACATCCCTGCACTTATCCACTTTGGATTTCAAAAACACAAAGCGGAATTCAACTCAAAGTGTTCTCATGAAACTAAAATGTATGTTTTATCATCCAGTTACTGAATAAATACTTTCTCCATATGTTAAATGCCTTAGGGGAATTGATTTTTCGCGTTTTTTATTGTCGGTAGAGCGATAATACCCTGCTGTGCGCATAATTATTGCCTTTTGATCATCAACAATATTAGCATATGATTAGCCATGCATTTTCAGAAAAGTATAGCATGTCTTACTAAATGCATTCATTTACAATCTACTTATACTAATATGTCTTGTCCAAACCTACACAAAATAAACTAGGAAACAAGGATAGAATAATACAACTACTGAGTGTTTGATACTGTTAATGAGCATCATAAGACCACGTGGTCATCAGAGACCCATGTTCCTGACATTTGCCTCTCTGTCAGTGAATTGTTTCCTAACTTCTTAGCTGCAGCTGATTTGGCTCGTTTATGCACAGTAAGTGCTATTGTCTGCTGTTTTTAACCACTTCATTTGAGATACATCTGGCAGTGATTAAAATTTGCTATGACCCACCTCTACTTGCAGGCAAAGTGGACAGATGGATCTTTGCAGCGGAGGTGTGCTCAGATTTATCAGACAGCCCGTCAAAGTGTACAGCAGCTACAGGAGTTAATGGAGCTAGCAACAGCTCACAAGTGAAGTGCTGCTATTGGTATGCTAATAAAGTAGGAAGCATACACTTCATTAGCATAAAAAAATCAACCCACACCTACCTTGAGTTTCCTTTACTTCTTATTTCATGAGATGCCTATTGTGTCCATGTGCTTGCATTTATTTAGCTCCCACTAATGAAAGGAAGATGACAGGGAATACACTTTTGGTATATTGGGATTATGTGTTTTATTTTTGGCAACTCCTACCAGATTTCCAATGTGGACAGAAAGTGTCAATTACAGAATATTGCGCTGTATGAAGGCACAGCAGAGGGACAGCGGTAACAGTGGTGCTACTGCTGCACGATAAGAAATGAAGAAAACTAAATAAAAATCTTCTAAGGCATGTCAAATCTCTTAGGCACCCTTGAAAAAGACGCAGGGTAAATTGTCAGTGCCTTGCTGAGAGAAAAGCCTCTTAAAGACAGAATTGCTCACCAGGATCATGGCAGATAAGGCACTGTGGTGCTGCGGCTGACTTGATGATTTCTAAGTGGCTGCAGTGACTGCTTTTCAGGAACCAACTCAATCTCTGATTAAGGATGACATGAATGCTTGGTACTGTAGACGGACAAATAACCACAGGTTCTATGAGGGACATTATGAAGAAACAAAAATGATGTGTATAACAGCTCCATTTCGATTTATAGATCTGTAGAATAAAACATGTATGTTTATAACACTGTTACATGTTTTTGAAATGTTGACATGAAGTGTTTGTAGAATAAAAACATGTGGACTGGGAAAGATCTTGACACTTGAAAGGAGTCCTAACGTGTCAGTGTTTCACTAGCAACACAAAAGATTATATCTTCATTGAAATGGATGAAATCCTGAGGCTGTTGTTTAATCTACTGTGACCTTGACTGTGAGGATATCCCAACAAAGCCTGTTTCATAGTGACTTAATCGTATCTTAACGAACAAACTTTAAATCTAAAATATGAAACTCTACAACCCTGTTTCCTCAAAATTACGTAATGTGGGAGAAAATAAGTTTGTAACTAAACGTAATTGAGAATGCAGTTTAGTTCTGTGGGAACGTAATTTTGAGGAGACAGGGTTGAACTCTAACAACACGTACAAATAATTAGGCTCGTAAGCTACAGCACCATATTAATAAAATACTAATATTTAAATGACTGCTTGATTTAGACATGTTATTATTCTGAACTCCAGAACTGTGTTTGCCTAACCTGTATATTTGGTAGTAATTTCCCGGGCTATTTCTCTCTGGAGAGTGATACACAGGTCATCAGATTGACAACTAGCCACTTATACACACACAAATGGCTACCACCTAAATGCATGTCTCATACAGTGCATTATGTGCTGTGATGTGTGGTGAGGTGAAAATGTTGGCACTGAGTTATATTCCATGATGTCACAAGGCTGGGACATCATAGAGTTACAGTGTGAAATACATTTTAATTTGAAAGTGTTTACACAAAGAGGAGCAGAAAACAGCAGCCGTCTGCTTTATCTTATCTGAAGAGTCAGAAGGAAATTATAGTCCGCCATGACAGAGGCAAATCCTTAATCCTGCTTGCATTGCATTTTCAATGATTGCACTTATCTTATTTTCCTAAAGCATTGTAACTGCTGTTTTTAAACTGGGGTCACTAACAGTCAAACTGACCAGATATTGTGACACAACTTCAGGCCTTTTCTTTGAAGAGAACCACAGGTGTAATTAATAACATTGAGTGACATACTCCATTTAGCTCTACCTGTTTCAAAGCACTACTGATTCATTCTGGCTATGTTTCTGACACTTCAATGGAATACAGTCAATGTTAATGGTAATCGGTGCACCTGAGTTTGCCTGCTATGACAAGACAAAATGTCGCCTGTGAAAATGGACCATTGGTCGTGTTGCTGGTTATTGAAATGGGCTGAGGAAATGCTTTTTGCCTTCAGCCTGTAATGTTTATTCATAGCCATAGTGAATGAGGCTGCCTTGCAAATGCAATCAACCGTGATTACCACAATGACCTGGATCCACGCTACTAAATGTGTTGCTTAGAATTTTTCTGATTTCATCTACACTAAATGTTCACTTGGATTAAGTTAGAGAACAGCATAGTTCATTCAACAATACTGGAGTTCAACAAGTTTAAAATGTAATGTAAGACTTTTAAACAATCTTAAGTTCAAGATAAATGTTTCCAAAAATAGTAGACTACGTCAGCCGTGTGTTTGTGGTAAATTAGATCTCAAGAAAGATAAAAGATGTAATTATTTAAGTTCAAGCAGTCATAGTCAAATTATAAACATTTGAAGTGATATTTTTCATAAATGTTTTTATAGCTTATTGTTTTTATAGCTTATTGTTTTTATAGCTTATTGTGCAGGTCATATAATTATTTTATGGAAGAAATCCACCAAGGTTAATTTATTTCCTGAAATATATGAGTGAAGTTTTAAGGAGACAGAAAATAGAGAGGTAGTTTTAGAACAAGTGTTAAATATATGTGCTATCAGTGGCTATAAAGCTTTTTTAATTTTTTTAAAGAAAACATGTAAGATATGGCAACCAAAGGAAATAAGAATATAGTTTATCATGACCTATTTAAAGCCTATTACTTCATCATTAACATTTGAATGAATGCAAGATATAAATGCTTCTGTTGACATCCATGAGCAAGCCATCGTCTACGATAGGTATATCTTAGCCCGAGCATACACTTGACGATTAATTAAATCTAAAAAATGGTTGGTGTTCTACAAGAACCAAGACCTTCCTTTGAATAAACATGAAATGAGACGTGAGTGAGTGGAATAGTGAATTACCTTGGCATGTGGCTGCTGAAAGGTGACTCTGGAGCTGTTGATGAGCGATGAGTATCTGAACAGGTGGGAGGGGAGGAATCTGGGGCTGCTGCTGGGCTGGTTGTGCAGGACAGCTGAGAAGCAGATGTGAACTGTGTCCTTCAGCGCCTTCATCTGAGACTCCTGTCCCCAAACAAAATGACACACAAAAGCACATTTCTGAATCCCTCCATGCCTCCTTCCATGCATCCACAAGAGAAATGTACTTAAGCATTAAAGCCATTGGCCATGCTTAAAAGCAGCTTTAGTACAGCTACTGTTGGAGGCATCGTTAGGCAAGGCATGAAGCGCAACTCACTAGAGTTATAAAAGAAGCAATGCTCAAAAGATGATTTCACTTTAAATCAATAATAATAATGGACAGAATGATTGTTTCATCTTTTTTACAAGGGCCTCTGATGTAAGTACAAAATAATTGCCTGTTTTGCTAGGCAACACTTTCCTCCCGATGTATTTTTAACTCATCTAACTTGCCCCCGGAGTCAGTGTGTCAATAACCACATTTATAAACATTATACCTCATAAATGAAAACTGCCACTTTCTTTGAAACCTGCTGAAGCGAATCATCTGGAAAATATATTCTCCTTAATGAGCCACATGTTATTCTCAAACTGCACTCCCTAGAACAGATTAACAGACTAACATTACTTAACATACTTTATTCATTAAATAATTCAAAAGCAATTTTATTATTTATTCGGTGTTTGACATCGCAGGGTTTAAATGGGTCAAATGAGAGGGACAAGATTAGTTTAAAGTTACACAGACTATAGACACCCCTTGCTGTTAAATACCAACCAACTATGTGCAATATGTGCTATGTGTGCAATATATAGATATGCCGTTTGTGTAATATATACCTGGAAGATAAATCCTAAGAACTGTTACATGATGTGTATTTTATGAATTATGTAACTTTTTATTTTATTCTATTTTGTATTATATTATAACCTTTTTTTTACTTTAATACTTTTGTATGCATGCTTCTTCGTAACATTAAGCTGTCTTTGGCTCTTTTTCTGCTGTAACAACGTACATTTCCCTTCTGTGGGACTAATACAGGTATTCTGATTCTGAACCTATGATGGGGCATCATAATGTATCTCCCACACATATACAGGCTTATGTGTTGTGTGGACTGAACCAAAGTCAACAAATGTTGCATGAGCATAAAACAGCAGGAAATCATTATTTCTTTCACCTTATCCAGGGCAGTCTTCTCCAGCTCTTCCTTGGCGATGGTTAACTTCTGCTCCAAGTCCATTAGCTGCTGCCCCTGCAGAAAGACATGGTTTTTGAATCAGCTCGACCCTCTTTGTTCTGTGCACACAAAGCATTTCCTCCAGCCCCAGTGAGTCTCCGCAGCACTATCAATAACACAGATCTATAGCACACAGGATTGAGACTCCTCCTTATTACATTGCCGATCATTCCCTTTGTCCTGACTTTTTTTTAAATCTGCATAATGACACTTCACACATACACACATTTATACACATCGATTGGGTACTGAACCCCATTTACATTATACGCTTTTAAGAACTCAATGATTCCCTTGGGTCTTTACACAAGAGAGCATTGGGATCTCATAAACCTCCATAATCATAGTTGCGTTATATTGATACTTGTGAGTACTGAACTGCTTTATGAATAATACCTCCGATCTATTTCCTGAGAGCAGAAAGGTACGGAATCCAGAGGGATTACAAAATTAATTCAAAGCCACAATTAAAATAAAGATCACATCAGTTCTTTAGAAAGAAAGGTTTAATCCAGACAGTTATAGGAGCAGCCCCCCTGGAACCACCAAAGCCCTTTAATGAGCAGATCATTGCTGGAGTTTAATCCCTGAGCTGAATAACACACATATATATTCTCTGCTCTGCAGTAAGTGAGCCAGTATACGCCATATGAGGATCAACAGAGTACCTTCTGATGAGTCTTTCATTATTGATAAACCCATCAACAAGAAGACAATAAACTCTTTTTGGATCATTTGCATGCCGTCTGCGTACAACTTGCCTTGGTGATTGACTTTGAGCCACAAACTTTTTTTATTGGGTGTCTTTTACTGGCCTCTCAAAATGAAAAAATGCATGGGCCTACATCCTGAAACGCCCAAGGTCAGCTTGTCAGCTTACCCAACACACAGCATCCACAATATTTGGGAAGAAAAAGTGTTTGGAGATTTTTGGAGATGGGCAAAGAGGCTGATTGATGGTTTCTGGGGGGTTTTATCGTCATGTTTGGTACCTCAACTAATTTTGTGACACAGTGGGGGATCTTAGCATGCTTTCCACAGGATCATCAAATTTTCTTTCATCTCGGTTTCTACTAGCCAAGCGTACATTTGAATGATGAACATGTCTGTCACTTCTACCAGTCAACAGGGGCAGCTGAAATGATGTTTACGTGTTCTCTGATGGATGAGTCATGCAGTGACAGTCAAGGACAGGGCAACTTTCACCACAATGACTTTTTCACAGAAGCCCAGGAATCAAATCTTTGAGAGAAGATGTTTTTTCCAATTTACAGTTTGGAACCATTTTAGAAATTCATTTGTACTACAGGTGTCGGGCTGCGCTCCGCAGGGAATCTAAAGGTAATATATTTGGACGAACAGTTCTTTAATCTTCAACACAAAAGATTGCAAATCATTTCTTTGTGGCAAATGAAAAGCATTCACTGATATACGTTTGGATTATTTTCAGCATAATGGGGTACAGTCCAATTCAACAAGAGGTGTGACATATTATTGGAGATTTGCCAGTAAAGAGCTGGATAGGATACTATAATAAGATGTTACAATCAGCTGAAAGAACAAACAGCAATTGAAAACACTTCACTTGGAGCTGCTGTAAACATTGCTGCGTAATGTATATATATGTGTGTAGTAGAGCAATGAATAATGATGAGATCAGGTTGCAAACACATTCATCCAGCTCTTAGCTTGTCTCCAAAGACTGTGTGTTTTGTTGTGTAGCATCACAATAATGCGCAATTACCGTCCATTACACTGAGCATCATCAGCGGAGAGACCTCTGAGGGCTGCGGGGAACATGGCCACTGACCCAGATATGCTGACTTTCAGGGTTAGTACCTCCAGGTCTAAAGCTCTATATTACTGCACTGAGTCCATTACAGAGGTGACGGGTCAGTGGGTCACTAGCCACTGCGAGACGAGGCATGCAACTGCAAACCATAATATTTCTTTTCACTCCTTCGCTTTTCTCGAGGAGAAACAGCTCTGGGCTAAATGTAAAAGTGGTCTGACGGAGTGAAGATGTGAAGGCTTGAATAAGGCTCCTCGGCCAAAAATATTGTCTTGTAGGGATACGCGGGGGAAGGCACTGTCAGTTCCTCTGAAGTTTTATAATGTTTTGGCTGAGCAAGTGAAGGGGAGCCTGCCTGTGTTAATGTTTACAGTTATGTTCTGGGGCTGCATAGTTTGGATTCACTGAGTCGGGACTCTTTTTAAGTTGTCCTTCAAATCTGCGGGCCATTACAAATTATGCACTTTAGAAAACATTCAGAAAACAAAAGGCTGCTTTTCTGTTACTGTGGGTGTAATGTATCATGCCCTCATTTTTTTAAAACTCGCATTATTGCTTTGTTTAAAAACAGTGCAGTAGTTTACAGTTTTATAATTCTTTATCTTTTATGGCCTACCTGTCAGTTTCAAGAAAGACTCAATTATTCCCAAGACAAAAATAATCAGGTTTTGAGGTGTCTTTATTTTGTTATGTGTCCAATATTGCAAGGTTGTTGTGTCTTTGTGCATTGTGACACTGCTTGATATGGTGCGACGCCCGTCATAACCAATCTAACTGCCTGCCGGTCAGGTGCTTTGACTGACACCCCCCATGTGAGGCTGAAGACATTTCAGAATCTTGAGTGACTCTTCTCTGCTTCCTGCTCCCTAGTCTCCCTCTGGGCTTTTGATCACAGCATATGTGGAATACATATGAGTTTTCAAAAATAGCAACTGGGATCAGAGAGGTCAGACGGACATGATGCATTTCCCTCTCACCTTTTCATTAGAAAAAAAGCAGAATGTCATCTCTCCTAAAATGAGTATGATACCATTAGGCTTATCCATCTGCAACTGCAAATCATATAAGACCATCATGTTTAAAGGGCCACATGAATCGTTTGGTGACATTGAGCATAAGGTTATGTTGTGTGAGTGACTGATGCAATTTAGAGAAAACGATTTACGAGCAATGACACTAAGAAAACAAGTAAAAAGCATCCATAATTCTCAAGCTAGAAATAGTACATGGAGCAGGACATTCAGGGACAATATATTCAGGCGTAGAAGCATAACGTTCAGTCTGCAAGGATTGAGTCCTTTTTATCCATTAATGTCTGACACAGCTTTAGGAACGATAAGTCTGCGGGATCAAAATGTACGTTTAAGAAATGACATTGAAGGGCATTGCTGCAGAAATGTCAACTGATATTTTGACAGTGCAAACAAGGCCTGAAAGGTCAGTGCATTTACCAGTAAATGCCAATAAATATTACATATTGCTCTCAGATGGTTGGACATTTAATCTTTGCAAAAACAAAGGGCAGTGGCGTATGTATGGGTACAATACTGAACAGTCTCTTGTTTGCCACTCTTTGCATTACAGAGGAAGTATGTGTGTGGAAGATACAATTCTGATGCCCCATCATATATGGATCCCACCAAATTGGAGCGTTACATGATGTAATCTTTCATTTCCGTCTTGAAGATTCCCTTATAGGTTCTAATGCACAATTCTGTATAAACTTCACCCACTGCTATCAACATCATTTAACCATATACCTCCCATGATTGAAAAGGATGGGTTGGATCAGAGTGGAAATCAGAGGACAGGGCTTATGTTGTGTGTGGACTGAGCGCTGGCCAATTGGCTTTGCACGCTGCTGACAGGGTGGGACTTTGTAATTGCCGACTGACTTAATTGGAGTACCTCCTCTGATGGGATCATCCTTTTCAAGGTGGTCTGAAGTACCTGTTTACCCCTGGTCTGGAGCTACTATAAAGACACCCCCTTCAGTTTGAACTTACCTTAAAAATTAAATCCTTTTTCCCGTACCGCAGTTCTTTCAGTTGAGCCTGGATTTTTTTTGACTGCAAAGAGAAGATAAGGAAATAAGTGTTAGCTTATTCAAATAGCGAAATTGGTTTTAGATCACGAAGCAGGATTCTGCCAGCTGCAGCAGAAGACTCCTTTGTGAATGTTCCCTGGGCAAAGCTCTGGCTCAAAGGAAGCCCCCACTGAGAGGAAGAAAATATCAAATCTCCCCTTCACTGAACTGCATAGTCCACACAATGATGCAGTCATGCACTGGCTTCTTGCTCAATGTCTAAACCTGTATTCTCACTCCCACCACACACATTACCTCTAACATCACCGCTCACATAACAGGCCCAGGTTAGGATGGGCTCTCGCTCTCGCCCACACACACACACACACACACACACACACACACACACACACACACACACACACACACACACACACACACACACACACACACACACACACACACACACACACACACACACACACACACACACACACACACACACACACACACACACACACACACACACACACACACACACACACACACACACACACACACACACACACACACACACACCAGCTTTTATACAGCCACCCCTAAACTGACACAGTGGCCAGCGCTGCCTGACATTCACTCTGCTGCTCACTTCAGTAGGCACATGCAACATAGAGGCTGTCTCCTAGATAGCTTGATACACAGCCATCCTCAAAGCTTCTCATGATGTGAGCATGAACACTGAAGCCTCCACATGGGACTCCGCACCAGTTCAGAGGGTTGCTCCCTGTGACTTCAGAGAGGCTAGTTATACCGCTTTTTTTGTTATGGAGCATAGTCGACTATTGGAATGCAGATCCAATTGCCTGATGTATTGGTCAGTGCATATTTAAGTCATGTGATTCATCGAGACAATCCTACTGACCTCTCTCTGACCTCCACTCTGTGATCTGCTTGGGCTTTCCGGGCTACCGTACTTCCATTTGATTAAAAGATGATGATAAAAAAAATCATATTTAAGATCTATCCATCCATCTTGAACTTGTTAACTGTATATACAGTACCAATGATTATTTATTCAGCTATATCTAACTATTTATATTATACTTGATCTTTACAGTATAATTAGGGGACTTTTTATCCACCTTTTTTTATGTATAATTTGTGCATCAGAACAAAAGTGGAAAGCAGAAAAAAAATCTAAATAGAACAAAAGGTGTCCTGCTTGTTTGAGTTAAAAATGTTGGTGTATCGATAAAAACAAGATGCGAATCAGACTTGTGCAAACTTTGGCTATAACAAAGAACCTCATCATGTTTGAGTTCACAAGGAGACTGTAAAGTTAAAATAAGAAGCTTTAGGGTAAGAAAACATCTAAAATGTCTGCAGCTCTTTTAATGATGTAACTTTGTTTAGCACTTATTTGGCAACTATCAGAGACAGAGACTGGACATTCCCCATCTTTTTTATAATAAACAACACATTTGGATAAAACGTTACTAATATATACTTTTTTTCTTTCTATCTTTTACCCATCAGTTTATATCTCTGTCATTATATCCATACACATCTCTTCCTTTGTGACTGCCTATATCTATAAACCTCTCTTGCTCTCTTCCTATCTATCTCTATAATTCCTCGACACAGGCAGTAAAAATGTGACACAAGGTCTAATCTTTCACCAAAGCGCACAGAACCCGATGCTGAAGGACAAATTCACTTCAAAGGGTTTTGTGTACTTGACAAGCACCCTCACCCTTTTTTTATGAGAGTCTTTATCTTGATATTCCTCTTCCCACTGTGCTTCCATGTCCCAAGACACTCATCTCTGTCATGTGTAACTGGATTCAAAAATTGCATCCAGAGGCTCTTCATAAAAAAAATGGTATGGTTAAATAAACAAAGAGCTAAAGTTAAACACTAACTCACAGGGCGAGCCAGATGTTTAATCTGGAATTGTAAAGACTGTTGGGATACATTATTTTAATTTATCTCAGTAAGTGGGAGAAATTCTCTGTTAATGCAATGACTCATTAACAGGCTACAGAGTCACGCACTATTGAGTGGTAGCTTATGAATGCAGATATCTGAACCTCGAAAAGGTGCTGCGCTTTTCGACTTGTGAAAGCATTGGTCTATGATTTACTCAGAATAAATATGCTCCCTCGGCCCGAGAGATTCACAGCAGCATCTCTGCCATCTTGTTTCTGATGGTTCAAATCCTGCAAGGTCGGGACCTGAATTTCAATAGAACTGGCAAAATGAAAAACACTGACACAGCTTGATGTAGTTGAACAGTTCTGCCTAACTTTTCCTAAAATAATGTATGACTGAGTCATTGTCCTTGTAAAAATGATGACAAAACTCAAACAGTCTGTTCTAAGGACAGACTTGTTAATGTGTGCAAGTACTGTATATCTTTGATACTAATGTTTTGCTTGTATTATTAGTTATTTATTCTTAAAACAAATCAAACTAGAACTAGAGGATGCCAGGTTCTGAAGGGATTTGGTCTAAAACTGAACGGAACTTTTGGGAAATAGGGGTTTTCATTAGCATAATCAACAGTTTCGCATAACACAAAGACATTTGATTTGTTATTAACATAAAATATTCATATGTGCAATTAAAATCATGAATTTATTTTAATGTCATAACCAGTTAATGTAGTCCCTTTTTCTGAAAAGCATTTAATGCCATCCCATAGTTCAAAGACAAGTCAACTGGATGTTCATTAACTCCTTTGGGAGCCTCCTATGGACTGTAACATATGGAAGCAGCGCCTGTGATGTCACCCAAGAGTTTCTGTAAATCTATTGGTTCAAAGTGGTTGACTCTGCTCGTCGCCATCTTGGCAGTGACAGTCCTTCCCAATTCCCAGCTAATCCAATATATATATATATACCCACATTTGGAATGTGTCCAATTAACTAGCCTTCCTGTTTGATATAGATCGTTTTTAAGATATAGATTTGTCTTCTTGTCTTCTTTGCCTTCCATTTTCAGACAGTGCCAATAACTTCAGTAGAAGATTCTGCATCTTACACATATCTCCAAAAGTATGGCAAACAGCCTTAAAGGAATTCTTATTATCCAAGTTCAAATAGCCTACAGCACAGTATATATAACACTGTGTGAACGTGTCTTGAATTGGAATCATAGAAAACAATCTGTGAGAAAAACAAAAACAGTAGTACAATCAAACCAAGACAAACACAAGACGAAACTGTATTATGAGTGTGTATTCATAAGTTGTCAGTATGGTCTCTACACTTATGTTTATCCTTTGTCATTGCCCAGTAGCTGTCAAAGCTTTATGTAAGAAGGGACAACTTACAGTTGGCTTAAACTGCTACTGCAAATATTTGTTTACTTTTGGCAATGAATAGAACCGTTTTCTATGTACAGCCTTTGCCATAAATTGCCATGAGAGAACAGCAGAAGTGCTCGTATCTCACAGAAGCAGATTGACATGACACCTAAAGGTGATGGTGGTAGGTGTGCAAATTGACACCCTCAGCATGCATCTGTGTGCACATTTGTAGCAGGAGCACAGACCAGCTCCATTTCCCCGTTTACACAGATTGTCCTTCTTTTGGAGTGTGTCTGATTGGCTGAGGCATGGAACCTGAGATATACAAGTGTCTGGCTGCCAGCCAAAACGTACTGACTGAAAAATATATTTAATTTCAGTCAGGGTAATCTGATTTATTCAATATGGATGCTGAATGAAGAAGAGCATGGAACTACATTTTTGTTATTTAAAGGATTATGCACATAACTATTGTATGGAAAGGTACACGCATGAATCTTGGAGCACACATCTTCCTACATATGCATTATCACACCTGCCATACACCGAATACCTAATGTTAAGACAATACATTGTCCTTTTGCCTATTATGTTCTCGATTAACGTTGAAATAAAAAGGAATTACAGTGTTTCACATCACAGAAAAACAACAATATACCACTTCATCTGATATGGTAACTTACATTCAAATAAATAGTATGTATGACCTTTAGGACTTGCTTTATAAACATCTTTGTAGTTCAAGAATAAGAGCAGACGGTAGGCATACTGTACAACCCCTTTCTCCCTCACACACATGCTAAGTTTATTAATAAAAATGTGCGAAGAACATTTATTACAAACTGATGCCTCATTATTAAAGACAATGGGATCAGTTAGATTTATCACCTCAAAATACTTAAGATGATAAAGGCATGCTGCTCCATTCAAAAAGCCCTGTATAATTAATTACATGAGGCCATTCACCTTGAAATCAGTCATCACTGGAAATCCTCCCAAATCCAGTTACAGTATTATATGTTATCTTCATAAGGTTCAGGTTACTAGATGTTTTCAATAAATCCTGATGCAAGAGAGATATTTAATTCTGGTGATAACAGAGCTGAAGTGTTACGGCATCCTTCATCCAAATGACTTTGCAGCAACACCATACATTTTAGCAGGAAACAGGTGACACATTCTCGCTCTTGAGGAAAAAGATGCGCAACAGATTAAATGGCATCTCTAATGCCATGTGTCGCTCTCCTCCGCTGAAGGGTCTTAACCTTGACTTTGATTTAGGTTTTCTGAGCCATCTGATTTAACATGCCATTTTACCAATGAAATAGATAAAGAGCAAAATAAATAATCAGATAGCATATATATCTGTAAAGCATGCAATAGTAGTTACAGCATCAGCAAACTGAGCAGCATCTAAAATGGACTGCTGAATTTAGGAGTGTTTGTGATTTGTGAAGTGAACAAACACTCAGCTGAGTCAGGGCAGTGGCTGCCTGCCAGTGGGTTTACTGACTGAACCTCACTAAGCCTTTTATACTTTTTAGTGACCTATCTTTATCCTTATTTGAATCATGACCGGGAGGCGTGTGGTGCAAACACAGGTTCAAAACCCACTGCAGTCAGTACAGTATGTCGTTGTGTCCTTGGGCAAGACACTTCACCCCAAATTGCTCCAGTATTGAGTATGTAAGTCGATTTGGATAAAAGCGTCTAACAAGTGACATGTAATGTAATGTAATGACCATATGAATACAATACATGTTTAAACGTAGGAAGAGTGTTATTCATACGTATATGACAGGGATAACATCGTTCTGAAAGATGATCATTCTTCTTCTAGGCTAGAGCGGGAATGATCATAATCATAAATAGGACAGCAAATGTATCTGCAACTATTTTAATAAGTTATTTAGGCTTTAAATGTGCATTTAATTGTTTTAAAGCAAAAATGTTCGGTAAACAATGGCTCTAGCTTCTCAAATGTGAGGATTTGCTATTTTCTGTAAATATAAATTAAAATAACATTGGACTGTTAGTCAACCAAAACAACCCATTTGAAGCTGTCAGGGTTTTAGGACACTGTGGCAGTTAATCTTTAACTATTCTTTTACATTTTGCAGTTTAAATGACTTATTTTCATTAACACCAGTGCAGCCTCACCCCTGAAGTTCTCTCTTCATAGATCAACTACAAAACAAAACAAACATTCGTAACAAGAGCCTTATTTCTTGGTAATACTTTAGTTTCATTAGTGTAATGGCTTTCTGAAAAATATAGCAAGTTTGTTGTCGTCTCAGGCAGTGAAGACACAGGATCAGCTCATGCATTTTGGTGTAAAAGCAACCGCTCGACCTCCTTTGAAGTGTTAACATGTATTTTTAGTGGAGTAGTTCTCACCACACAACACAGATTAAGAGCACAAAGCCTGACATAGCAAGCAGAAAGCACAAGTTAAAGCAGCTTTCTAAAAAACGATTACCACACCAAGTGAAATGTATTCCAATGTACAATGTGGGAAATCCCAAAGCCAATTTTTCACTTGCAGAAAACACAAATCATACAAAAAGGAAAGCTGTTACTAATACAAAGTCTAAAAATGTCTCATGCAACAAAAGGAGTTTAGAAAGTGTATCCAGGGCTAAAACAGAACAGGGCTAATCTCAGTTCTTGGAGATGGCTTCAAAGCTGATTTTATCACAAGCTTCTTTATAAACTCTCAGGAAATCTTAATTGAAAAGATCTTTTGAAGATTATTTCTAGACAGCAATAGGTCAAAGTTAAATGCTTAACATGTTAATCTAGGTTCAGTTTAGGTGTACTGTATGTGTAACAAAACAAATATCCCATAATATTTCTATACAGACAGAGCATATATCATAATTTATGTTTACTAGAATCATGTATCACAATAACCTGCTTTAGTATCTCTTTCTGTGCCTCTGCTTTCATTACACTGTGATTACAGCTGCAGTCAGTAACCCTTCCCCTTTAAACATAAATAACGTTCCTGGATGAAAGTAAGGGCATGTAAGAACATTCTCTCACTGATTTACTTCAGTTTTATAGACTCACAAGGGAACTGAAGACAGTGACCTTCAGTGATCCACCTATTAGAGAAAACTCTCCTTAAATTCTTCCTTAACAAACCCAGAGTCTGTTTTCCTTTATGTCACCCATATACGCCCCGTAGAAGAACACATACTGAGCGTAATATATTATCATATCCAAGCACAAAGCCAAGCAGTCATATTTTTAGCCGCTCATAGATCATTCCCTTTGCTGTCTCTAGAAATGTCCTGGCTCTGCGCAGACTGACCGACATCTTCAATCAGGACCTCTTCCTAGCCTTTGTACTCTTTCCAACTCTTTCCGTAAGTGTTATAATCAGACTTGGCTGGGATGTCAAATGTGCCATCATCGTCTCACAGTTTGAATATGTGATGATGGCTTGGATCAGCTAAGCTGGTGAAATGTCAGGGATGTTCAGCTGGAAGCTTTGTAGAAGGAAAGAAGCATGTAATTTTCAACACCAATTGCACGTGTTCCCAAAAGATCTCAAGAATAACCCTAGTGGTGGAGCAGACTTCAGGGTCCATGAAAAGCTCTTTAACATCAAGGGCTTCCAAACAATCAATTCTCTTTGTGGACCTTTGCGCTGAAGTGTGCATGTAACTTGAGTCCATCATTGCTGATACTGTTAAAGTGGAACAGGAACCTTCACAGGTTGTTGCTAGTATAAAGTCAGTTTAGATGAAGCATCCATGCTAAGCTGCAAGTTAGCTGCTTCTTGCTGAAGTGCCAGCTTATGTTCCCTTGAAGTTAGACTTTTCTTTTCAATCGACCTTGATTCTTTCGTCTTTTGGAGTAATCAAGCTTCATTGGCTGTTGTGTCAGCAGTCTTTCCAGAACACTTTAGTTGCTTGAGGAGGCATTCAACTATGTAATGATTGTGTAAAATAAACACTGAACACTGACCTTTACCATAACTATTTCCAGATCAAAGTGAAGGGAGGCATTTAAAAAAAAAAAGAAGTCAAACCGTTATTCTTTTTAAAGGTCTCCCATTATACTGTTTTTCATCAATATATTATAGGTTTCAGATGTATACAAAACATGTGTCTGACGTGTTTGGCTCGAAATACCAAACAGATCATGCATTGTAGCATCCCATAATCCCCTCTGTTTCAAAAGGGCTGATTCTCTGTCTTTTAAAAATGAAAATAAGGATCCACTCCCCACGCCCCTCTGAGAGATATCTGGTTAAAAAGAACAGAATGGTGCTCTAAGAGGAGAGATAAGGGGGGTACCTTAGTTGATGATTGGCTAGTGGATATGCAAGCCAAAAAATCGTTATGACATCATAAAGTGGCCCAAATCTGATGGGCTCATTTTCAGACAGGTTGTTATATAAATGGATCAGGAGAAAAAGAGAGCGAATCTTTTTCAGAATCTCTTTACACAGAGGGGACACATGTTGATATATAAAAGACAGGAACAAGTGGATTTTGCATAATAGGTGACATTTAAGCCCCTGTCACACTGTCCCGAAATTGTCACCAGATGGACACACGATAAAGGGATCGTAACAACATCGGGCCATTCGTGAGGGCATCTTAAGCTATCGTATGACCGCCGGTGGAGTTTCTCAGGCTCCGGCAGCAACTTTGTGAGCAGTGGCAAAATCTTTGGCTTGCCAACATTTTTACAAAGGACCTTGCGAAGGTTAATTTTCGTGTTGAATTTGTGTGTCCATTTTGCCCTTCCTAAGGCACTCGTGAGGGCATCTTCGTCTGATCATCGGTGACATCTGGCATTTTTCGCCTCACGAAGACAATACGAAGGAAACAAGAAGCTGCCCGATTGTCTTAGGAAGGCAACACGACTACGTGAAGCCCTTGCAATGCTGTCGTTCAGCCATCGTATTATAGTACGATGACATCGAGATTGCATTTATTTCACAACAAAATCATGTAAACATATTATGTAAATAACCCAATTTGTGTTCTGTGAAACTGAAAAGGATATTACATTGTTTTTGTTACTTTCGTTGCAGTTGTATGTCTTAAATGTAATTTAGGTTAACTTCATGTTTTATTTAGATGCTTTTATTTTGAAGGCGAGGTTACGCTGTTGACAGGAAGTTGTTGTTGCTATGGAAACAACATGACGGAGATAATTATTATCTTCAAATCTACATATAAAGACGGAGAAAGTAAAGAATAAAGTGTATGTTTAAATGTTGGCACCCCCCGAAGAGGCACAATCTCTTACGTTGAGTCTGGATACATTCTAAATCATCAGTAAAGTCTATGACCATATTTTCGTGTGTGGTTCGGGTGCCATCGTGTGGCCTTCTGTAGGCATCGTACTTGCTTCGGCTGTTGACCAAGTTCGGGGCCATCTTCGTGTGAAATTCAAAATTCCATATTCGTGTGTCCATCTGATGTCAGTTTCGGGACAGTGTGACGCGGGCTTTAGGGAAAGCCTTCATCCCATTCACATATTTAGACTCACATCTAGAAGCTGCTAAGTACAACCATACTCTGATCTGGTGAACACTGAGCAGCAGCACAGGGCCATGATAGGGCTTCTCAGTGGTGGTAATGAAGGAGGGACAAGAGTTATTTCTTCCCTTTCCCCACCCAAATCTATCCTGCCGGTCAAGGTGATGAAACAAGACATAAAAGAGAGCCTATCAAAGTAACATCCTATTTGTTTAAGAATACACACTACAGTACATTGCCAGTTAATTTGGAAAAACAAGCTAGAACTGATGCAGTTTCAACCATAAAACTGTTTCAACAAAAGCTTACTTTCACAGCCTTAATGAAGTTAACATGTATTGCAATCAGTTGGGTTGGACTGAAAACGTTTTTATCTGCTTTATAAACTGCCAACTGAGTTTGTCTTCAAAAGGGCATACACAAGGTAATATAAGAGGTGCTCAAATTGAGTAGAAAGTGTCATGGTTCCTGTTTTTAAAAAGGGTTTGTTATTTGAAAGGAACAGTTAATGGGAAACTATTCTGGGACATGAATGGGAAATAAATGCTATTGTCCGAATGACACTCTTTATTGTGTGAAATAGCGTGTAAATAAAATAAATTAAGTATGTCAAGTATTAGTAATTGTAAATATGTTGTTTGTGGGTACAGATTCATGATTTGAAACGCTAACATATTACAGTTTTTCCTGTAATACCTGCCAGGCTGCATAATTCCTTATCTTCTCCTGAAAATGCAATCACCAAGAACTGTGCTGTCATTCAAAATCCTTTGTAATATTCTCTGCGGCATTGACCAAACAAGCCTCAGCTGCCTTGGGTGAGGTCTAGCCAAGGGTCTTTGTAAAGAAAAATGTCCATCTGCACACCAAGGTTGCCATCTATCAACTTGTCTGCATCAACACACTGCCCTATGTTGTAAAAATCTGAGGTTATTTCAAATACTGCAGCCTGTACAGAAAGTGCATACATATTGAGTCCTCGATTACACAGCTCCGGTTGCTCTCACTTCTCATCGTGGTGCTCTCAGGTCCTTCTGCCTTCTAAGATCCTGCATAGCTAAAAACACAGCCTAGTATTGGTCAGCATGACGGCAAGAGCAGGAGTTCAAAACCCTGCTTGAAGTGAACCTGGTGCATGCTAGCAGACCGTAACAACTGGCAGCAAAGCCAAAAAAGAAAAAGAGCGAAAGTCGGTGACAGCTAAAATGACACAGATGAAAATGTACTCGAAGCTGCTCTCTATACAAGTTTGGCTCCCCGGATTGCTCTGTGCAGCCTTCAAAGAGCATTCTGTTAGAGAAAACTTGTCCTGAGATTCACTGGACAGCCAAAACCAGGCAAAGTTTGCATGTGGGAGAGAGAGTGAGAAGGACAGGAATAGACTGCTTCTAATCTATAATGTGAATCTTACACCGTGTGCCCACCGAGAGTTTCCTAATAGTTAACAGAACAGTTAAATTAATAGTCCAAATGATAGTGGACAACTTGTTTTAATTACAAGCAACAAGAACAACTATTCTCATTTAGACGTTCTAATTTGTATTTGGTTAACATTGCTTGCTCACAAGAGAACGACATGTGTGTGCAATATCCTATCGTGAACTGCACCTATTCCATTAACAATGAAACAACAAGTAGTGGGAGCAGATTAATAATGAATGTGAGAAAAACCGAATGTTATAATTGAAAATCCTTACCTCTTCGGCATAGGCATCACAAAGTTTGTGTCCCGAGAGTAGTTTCGTTTTCAAGCTCTTGTTCTGAAAAGGAGAATAGAAAGAAATGAGTGATGCCATTGGTAAGTCTCCACTGTGTTCGTCACTTCATGTTCCCTTAACTTTTTTGCTGCTTTATAAAAAGTACTACCGGTATTTACTCAGTAGGCTTCAATTTCTCAAACAAGGCACTTGGCTGTTGAGGAGCCCTGACAGCAAGTGCTTGGTTGCCTCTCAGTTTGAAGAGCAGTCAGGAGTGCCCTGTCTCAAAGAGCACTCAGGCCCGAGGATAGGTCAGCATTGTAGCTCAGGCCTGAACTTTATACGTGAACAGTAAAGCAATCAAATCATTTGACTGGCAGCCTGTGAAGACAAGCCATAGCACGGGTCAAAGGGTGTTGTTGTTTGGTGCCAGTTAACATCCTTGTTGCAGTTTTCAAACAATCTGGAGGACTGACTGCTACAATGTGTTACAGAAATGTTCATGAAGTACATTCAACCAAAAGATGTCTGCTGTTGAAACCAAAAAGGTGCTACTAACAATGCCAGATTCCTTAAAAATCTCAATTCAAAGTACAAACAATGTCTTGATAAAAAAAAAAGTCTCTTTAAAATATGTATTTCTGAATAATTTATCTTGGGTCAAATAAGCATGGTAAAACAAGTATCTTTAGTACAGTCCCGGGTTTCTTAATGCTATTGTCACAGTCAAAGGCTTGGGGTAAAAAGGACTAACACCAAGATCTTTCTCACTTACAGTAATTTAGTTTCAGTACAATGCACTGCTACATACTTAAAAGGAGCCAAGAGGAATCATGTAAAGACACTAGAGAATGGGACCTGAGGGTGATAACAGCTTTTGAAAGGAGGGAATTTCCCCTTTTAATTGACAATGATCTGTTAGTAAGAATGGTCTTAAGCTGACTGAATGCTTAACCCAAAGTACCCATCCAGACCTCAAGATGACCCAATAAAACAGCAAAATCCACCATGAGGAAAGTAACACTGAGTCTGAAAGAACTACAATCGTACAGTCTCCAGCGTGTGCAGTTAAGGGAAAGTCATTAGGGGCAGACAGTCGCCGCTGTGATTTTAAATTAGATGACCGTCGCAGAGATTTTATTACAGTGGGAAAAAGAAAACTGCTTGAGAGAAAACTGTATAATGCAGTGGACAGAACATACTGCACTACACAGCATATGTATTTAACAATCCATCTATGAAATACGAAGGCATACACAGGCTTTTATTGGTTTGTACTGCAGCAAGTCTGAAGCTTGAATTATTTTTAAAGAGCTCCTTAGAATATGTCATATCAAGGTTAATATTGTTTCTGCTAAAAATAATGGATGATCCAAGACTCAGTCGTTGTATCTAAGCTATCACATGCTTTGTGATAATAAGAAGTTTAAAGACAATAGTCTGTTCATTTTTGTTAGTGAGAATGTGAGTGAGAGTTTACTGAAACATTTGGGGAAATATATAAAAAAAGGCATCACAGGTCCTTGAAATGTGTACAAAAATCACCCTGATGGCTGAGTAAACCTAAAACTCATCCAACAGCATTGTTGTATATTGACAGGAAATAATTGCCACTCTTGCATAATTAAAATTGTACCACTTGTTTTATAAAAAGAAAACATACAATTAGATACAACTTAATCATAGCAACCGGTGGTGATTTATTAACACTTTTTCATTGACTCAGCATAACATTTAAAATTCTAAATGAGTTTATCAATGAGCCAATTAACTGTAGTTGAGGGTCTATTATTCAAACTCGTCCATTCAAACTCAAGTGAGAGCAATGAATATTCATCCACTATACTCAATTCAATGAAACTGAACACAGTGACGAACAGAAACAAAGCACAACAGAATAAGTTGGCCCTCGCTCTTCTCATATAGTACATGCATGCATTATGTTATGCTACATACAACAAACAAGTTAATGCCACAGCAACTAAAGTATGTGAACGGATTAAAGCAGGGGTCGGCAACCCCTGGCACGCGTGCCAGCATTGGCGGCACCGTCACCAGTGGCACACTAGGAATAAGTGGAATAAGTGTGCAAAATATTTTAAATTGTATTTTCGGATCCTGAACGAGACCGCCGCCAGAGCGTCTCCCCGTTACCTGCAGAAGGAAGCCATGCACGCAACGCAGCCCCGCTCTCTTTATCTCCAGGTGACTTTCTGCCGCTTTCCTCCGTGGTGCAGTGCTGATCGTTTCACCACGGAGGAAAGCACTTCACTAATTGCAGTACCCATAAGGAGCTGTACAAATGCCGCAGTTTTTGCGTGGCTGTGTCTTTAGTTGAAAGCCCAGTGGCGATCTGCTCATCTCTCATCGACATAATATGCTACAAAGGGGCGGACTGGCCATCTGTGTGTTGAACTTTCCTGTCGCCTCCCAGACCGTAGTCGAGGAGGGCAGAAGCAACAAGCTTCAGGTTCAATAACCCACTTTAGCTTAAATGACTGGAGAGAGGCGAGCTCTTCTTGGGAGGCCGTTGCATTTACTTAGCTGTTCTTCTGTTTCACAAAATACATCACAGACCTCTGTTTTTCTGCTGCCTCGTTTCACTTCCAGAAACATACACACGCTCCCTCACTGTCGCTCTACCATCCACAAACACACATGCACAAGCCACACCCCTCTCTCTCTCTCTTAAAGGGACAGCGATCTCATCTCACTCTGCATGACCCTAATATCATAACATGTGTGTTCTGGAGAATCACAGAACGGACGATCGGCCGTTTATTATATCGTTTAAACCAATTATTTAAATGTTCTTGTTAAATTCGGCATCATGTAAGTTGCGCTCCCCGTAGCGAGGCTCCTGCTGATAGTTGACGAGCGTCAAGCTCCTCAACCCCCCCCCCCCCCCCCCCGTTGATAATTGTCGATCGTTGGCACGCTGATAACTATTTTTTTTTTTTTAATGGCACTTCATATCAAAAAGGTTGCCGACCCCTGGATTCGAGTGTATGGGCTTAGACTGGGATATATCAGACTTTGAAACAGCATGATGGATGCCAGGAGGGTCGTCTTGAGCCTCGCCAAGACTGTGTCGTGTTGCTGGGCTTTACCATGGCGGTAATCTCCCAACTGCATGACGAATGGACCAGAAATCCTCTTCACAATGTTTGCTATGTGGGAGGCAGCCCTTGGAGGATCTACATGAAGAAGGTTTTTGCGTTCCTCGCTAATGCACAGTTGAAACAGTCAACATCGAGGGTGAAACCGTTTGTTCCAAGAACACACAATGCAATTCGTTTAAATGACAAATCTCATGAAAAAAAAACAAGTGAAATCAATTATTTTTCATTTCATTTAATCGTTTATTTGAACCGGGACAGTGCACATTGATGAACACTTTAAAACAAAAATAATGCTTACAAGTGTAAATGAGCCGGGTTTTAGCTTTGAGCTAATTTCCATCAGTAGTCCCCTCACATACAACATATAAGAACATGACATTTATATACATAGCAAAAATAAATACATGCTATGCAGGAAGAGCATGAGCAGCATACAAGTATTTACCACATGGCAGTACAATGTAGCAACTATGGTATATAAAGTGCAAGTTAAGACACAAGTGCTACTAGGGATGTAACGATACCAAAAACTCACGGTACGATAATATCGGGATAAAAAGTCCACAGTACGATATTTATCGCGATATTGAAAAATAAAGAAAAAAAATGTGAATTTCTTTTTTTTTTACTTGAATTCTTTTTTCTTTATTAAATAATACATCTGGGGCCGTATTCACAAAGGATCTTAGGGCTAAAAGTAGCTCCTAACTGGCGAATTTAGGAGAAACTCCTAAACATAATGGGCGTGTCAGTCTTAAATTTAGGACTCCTAATTTTATTCACTAAGAGCAATTCACAAAGTATTTTAGGCCTAAAAGTAGCACCTAAGCTTAGGAGAGCTTAAAAGTCCTCGAGAGGACTCCTAACTCAGTAAGACCTATTCACAAAGAATCTGAAAATGGCTGCGAGACGAAATGTTTTGGAGACAATGGAAGACTGTGAATTGATCAAGAGATATAGGCAAAATCGTGAGGGTATCAAACTTGTTGTGGAATTAGTGCAGGATGCAATAACATCCCCGACTAACAGGAATAACCCGATTAGTCCGGAAATAAAATGTTTGGCAACACTACGATATTTAGCAACAGGGAAAATGCAACTTTGCAATGCCGACGATTTAGGAATATCGCAACCATAAGTCAGCCGTGCCATAAACCAAACCATCAACGCGCTCTCTAGACCACATATCATCCAACGGTTTATCCGGTTTCCTTTGGACAATCAACAACTACACATGATCAAAGCCAACTTCATGGCAATTGCAGGTATGCCCGGTGCGGTCGGTGCTATTGACGGGACGCACATAAAAATAATTGCGCCCTCAAAAGATGAGGACGTGTTCGTCAATAGAAAGAAAGTACATTCCATCAACACGCAGATTGTTTTCATTCATCATGATAAGGGGGCTTTAACGGCGGTATGGGCTGTTATTGAAAGTGTTTAAGTGCTGGAAATATGCTCATTGGATAATAGTTTGCGGGGTGCTTTTAATTGCCTCCTTGATTTAATGCAATTTATGTATTTTTATTGTTTGCTCTCTCTCTTTAACGTGCATATACAACGTCATTATCGTGGTCTGCACAAACTTGTCATCATGCGTGTATTCTGCTAACTGCACTGTCCATAACTATTTGATAGGAATACATTTCTAGCCTAGGCTATTTCCTTGTTTTAGTGGGCTCGTTTGTGGGATGTTGCGGATGAGTTTCACCGGGACTGCCTGCTCTGAACAACCAATCACCGTACTGACCGCTTCTAAACTCATGCACGAGAATCGACGTAATCCATAGCAACGGCGCGTCACTCTTAGTTCACTCTTAGTGATTTATCCTTAGTATGAGTAGGTCTCAGCGGCTTTGTGAATAACTTTTAAGAAAAAACTCCTACGTAAAATGTTTTAGCGCGAGTTAGGAGCACTCCTAGCGGTAAGATAAAATGCTTTGTGAATACGGCCCCTGATCTGTATAGCATTTTAGTAGGATAGTAGTATTTTAAAGTGTCAACAATATAATAATCAGACCCTGCAATAGAATAAATCAAGGTTATCTTTTAGGAATATGAGCATGTCCACATTTCCAGGTAGAAGCGGGGATGTTTGGGCATTTACAATATCCGCTGCTGTGGAAAAAACTCTCTTGCTTGGTACTGATGTTGCTGGGACAGAGAGATATGCTTTGGCCATGGGTCACAGCAGTGGGTCAAACTGTGCATTGTCTCTCCACCACTTCAAAAACAATACAGTTTTTGCCAAGAAGGTGAGGCTTATCGACAGGGCGAGATATACATATACTGTTGGTACTTGTCAATGTCTCTAGGTATGTACATGTAGCCCTGTAAATACGATGTCCTTTTGTGTTCTGTTGTTTTATGTTAATGTTGTAACCATGTTGGACAGGTCTCCCTTGAAAAAGAGATCGATGATCTCAATGGGACCCATCTGGTTAAATAAAAGTAAAAAATAAATAAAATAAATCGCGGTAGATTTTGTCAGTCTCACGAAGGTATTGAGACATTTATTTACCGCGATATCGCGATATTCGATATATCGTTACATCCCTAAGTGCTACATAAAGTGCAAGAGGTATAAAAGTGCATTTAGCGGTGATTACACGTCTGTTTGTTGCTCAACCATTCTTTGAGTGGACCTTTGAAGCTATTGAGAGTGGGACAATCCCGTATCTCAGTTGGGAGGCTATTCCACAATGAGCTGCCTTTAACGGAGAGGACATTTTGTCCAAAAGTTGTCCGTCCGTCTATGGTATGATGTAATATATACCATTATAGTTGTATAGGGATGTTTGTATTACTCACATTAGGAAAATGTAGTAATTATTACACGATGAGCACAATAAAATATTTACATTTGGAGAAAAGGATCTACAGTTCCAACAAGATATTTAAAAAACGAAATCTCAACAAGCTGTTTCAATGTTAAAACTGAAGGAAAAGCAGATCCAACAAGGAAGATTTGGAAACACACATCTCAGACACTGTAGGGAAGTCTGTCTGTCCACCCTTCCGATCAGTGCCAGTCAGTGCTTTTTTGGCTTCAGTGCAAGTGAATCAAGTTTGCATTTCTAGGAGGTTTTTTGAAATCACAACATTTCCAAAAGCAATTATTGCTCATTGATGCTGCATTGATCTTATTTAGGTGGAGATAACACATTCATCTATTATGTTGTCGTGCTCTGATGATGGATCTGCTGCTCAATATAATTAGGGGACGAGATGGCTGTGAACCACAGTGACATTTTGGATACAGGACGAGTAGGGGTGTGTGCATCCACCAGCTGGCCCTTGATATCTACTTATAAATGATGTGGCCACATCCACAATTCTCCCTCTGTGTCATGGAACATGCTGACTGCTATGACAATTGTTCACAACACAGCTGCATCTGTATAGTTTGAATTAGCCATTTGTTTGCATGTTTTACCACGCTTGCAGCTTAGATCCATACTGAAATATCTCAAACTATATGATGAAATATTGTAAAGGTGTAAGACTCTAGGAATCGAACTGACTTGGATAATGTCCTGACTTTTCATCTAACCCCACCACAAGGTTTACTGTTGTGTCAACCTGTTTGCAGGACTATATTGGGAACACAGCAAAAAGCTGCATTCAGATCACAAAGTGGCATTTTCTCATATACGGTAATTCCTGGCCTGTTTCTTTCCTTTGTGATTCAATTCTTACTCCCACACACCTGTACAGTGTGCTGGTACTCCAGCACATGGACTACATGCACACTGAGCAGAGGTAATGAACTGAAATGGCAGTTGTTGTTGTTGTGATTCAGGGGCAAATCTGTCCGTGTATCAATTCCTCACAGTTGCACCTCTTCTCGCCCCTACAGAAAGACCACCATTCGAGGACATGTAGAGTTGGCAGCTGTCATAGAAAAGTGACGCAGTTTAGCCCTGAGACATTCTCAGAGGGAAAATGAGATCCTCTGGAGCTTATCTGCCACAGCGCATTATTCAAATGTTGATACACTGAGCCACATATGTCGTACTGTGTTATTCCCACAGCGCAGTCATTCTGCTGACCTGAAAATACATTTCATATTTATATGTTGCTCATATTTTCTATTTAGAAAAATGCAATAGTGCACAAATGAGTTGGGAAAAGTATTTCTGTCAGCCTGCCACAAGGTCGTCTTCTCTGATCCTTGGCTTGTGCGGATTCCAACTTTGAATACAAATCACACGAGGGAATGATGGTTCGCTGGTAGCTTTTGGTTATTTGATGATTTTAAATGCAGAATCATATTATATTTTCTTTTCACAATCTGATTGCAGTGGGTTAAATCATTGAATAACTCCAACCTGCTTGCTGGTACCATAAGTGACACGTGAAGGTGGAGCAAAGGTCCACCGAGCGCTGAACGTTGAAGAACTGAGGACACAGTGAGATAGTGTTAGTGGTACAAAAGAAAACACTTTTAAGTACTAGCAACCAGTCAATCAAAGTAGAAATGCACTAAAGCACAGACAAATTATTTTCAAAATGAACGTCATGCTCTTTAGAGAATACCGGAAATTAGTAATTGAGACTATAAACTCATGATCACGATGTTTACTGAGGAAAGTATTGACTGAGAAGGAGGGTAATTGTTTTCTAAACTTCTATACAATCAGAATGTTTACGACCAGTAGAGTCGCCCCCTGCTTTCTATGAGAGAGAATGCAAGTTTAACTTCACTTAGTGCCTCATTTATTAGCCCTGAAGGTTGCCGCTTGGTTTGTTGCCAAGTGTTCACAACACATGCCATATAATTGTCTTTGTCTCTCACCATCCCCCCCATTTCTGTCAAATAAAAAGCGAGATTGACCCAAAAATGTAATAGAAAATCACAAACCATCCTAAGGACTTCAGCACTCAAAAATGTCTATCAGACTCAACTCAGGAGTTTCTTTCACACATTAAAAAGTGCTTAAATGTCAACATCAGCAACAACACTGAGGGTGTTGATGCTTGCTGTCCATCTCGGTCAACTTTCACACCACTTGACACACATCACTGGTTGCTAGATCCTTTAAGCCTAAGTGTGAAGTGGCGGAAACCACATTCACACCATTGGGGTGAGAATGCAGTAATGCACAGTTAATTTAGCTGTAATACATATTTTATGTCATCATTAAATTCCATTCCCGATGTTAAGATTAACACCTCGCGTGAAGCCTTTTGTCACAATGTTTAAATGACTCAAGTGCGATTTAGTACGACATTTTTCTTTTAGCTGCAGAGTCACACTAGCCATGGCGTGCATGTCTCTTGACACCTCTCAGCTGTACAAGAGAAGGACTGATGTCACAACATATTTCAGCTTGAAAGGCCAATAAGCTTCATCGTTATGACAAAGCCAACAAAATGACAAGATGTTTCTTTTGCCTCCTGCCTTTAATAGCGTTGGCATCTTCGTCGTAAAAATACGACTTCTTTATTCATGGCCGCAATGAACTGCGACCATGAACCAAAACAGAGCCACTGTTTTCAGTGGAGGTTAATACAAGACACAGATAAGTAAATAGTCCTAAAATGAATCAAAAAAACAATTTAGTCTTCAATGTAGTTTTAAATTACATGTTCAAGAGATTTATGTTTAGCAAACCAAATATAGAAGTGTTGTTTGTTGCATCAAGGAGTGCATTAATCCTCCTTAGTGAAGCAAACAGTGAAAACAGAAGATAGCATCTGAGAATGTAACACTTAGCTGAACTATAGGAGCAAAAGCTTGTTGAATTGATTCTGAGAGCGTGGGGCTTTATTGGAATCTCAATACTCACTACTCTTCATGTAAGAGGTGAGTTTTATCTTTGAATTCCTTTATTTCATATCATAATTTAGCCTTAGAAACTCACATAGCTCTCCTACAAACTCTTAGCCTGCAGGCAGAAATCAGCATTTGGTGAGACCTTGAGAGACCGCACAGTGTTTGGCATTGTAGAAATTGGTATGAGAAACTGCTTTCAGCCATTGTTCGCTTTGTTTGGTTGCAGTGGTGGGAGTGTAGATTGATAATAATCTGGCAAAGTGTTGTCAGTTCCTTCTAGACTTCCCTTTCATTTGAACTTTGAAAGACTACAACGCTGAACCACTGGGGTAAACGAAGGGGAATTATAATATTATGGACTATTTAGAGTGTTTTTATTTTAAGTCAACAACAAAGTACTTTGTTGTGGGTTCTTATTCATGTGTCCCGTGTTAAATATTGAGTTGTCAAAGTATTACAATTAATTATGGGCCAAAGAAAGCATTGAAAGCTTGTTTTCTCTATGTAAAATAATAATAGGATCAAAAAGTCATGGGGTCACCCAAAGTAGAGGGCCCAGCAACCTCTAGAATATTCCAAAAGCAGATACTTAAATTGACATAATCGCTCACTGCACCGAAGACTGTTTTAGAAGAGATTTAAATCATATAGAAAATGTTTGCTGCTAAACCTTTCCCCTCTGTAATTGTCTTTGACATCATTTATGATAAACAGGCTTCCAAAATACAGGTTTGTTGATGAAGCAAAATAGAGTTGGAAATGAAACAGGAACTTGGCTTGCCGTTCAATGTCAGCTCAGCTTTAAAAACCCTAAAAAATAACATTGAATAATTAACAGTAAATAATTCTCGAGGAAACTTCTTTTCAGCAAATCCCCATCTTTTCCTGACCATTAAAAACTGTTATTTATGAATGGCAGCTTCAGCAGTTTTAATCTCTTAACAGATTTCCCCCCCTGGATCTTGGTCCTCCTTATAAGTTAAGAAATGCATTCCTATTATAAAACAAAAAACACATTCAATCTATTTGACATCTTCCGTCATATTTTAATGAGAAGATTCCACACATAACATAATCAATTACGGTCTCTGTCCGTACTGTCCGATAGGCTTGTCTGCTTTTTTAAAGCCACATCGGAAGAAAATTGTGACGGGGCTTTAGCACTTATGTAGCTGTCGAACGCATCTTATAAATATTACTGGCATTAGCAAAGCAAATGTTCACTGTGGATAAGCTATTAAATATGACATGGCCCCAGACGTCTTACAAAGCATTTGGCGGCTTAAGCTAAACTCATCCTGGCAGTTTCTTAAGGGCTCTTCAGGTCAAAGCGGGGATTATACTTTAGTGAAAAGATTGCACTGTGTCATTGTGTCATGATTTTAGTTTTGTGTGTTTAGTTTTCGGTTGTATTTTGAAATTCTGTTCTCCCTGTGTCTGGTCTTCCTTCCTGTGTTGCCCTCCTGTGTCTGATTGTCTCATTGTATACACCTGTTGCCCCCCCCCCCTGTGTTTCTGCCTCCCCTCCCCAGCTGTGTCCTGTGCTGTGATTACCCTTCTGTGTCTTCCCTTTTGCTTGATGTTCGGTCGTTGTCTTTCTCGTCCATGTTACCCACCTGTTCCTGTCTGTAAGCTTGTTCCTCGTGCTCCCCGGCTTGCTGATGTTAAGTTGTTTCTTGTTTTTCTTTGTCATCGGCTTTTTTTTATTAACGCTCGCTTTTTGTTGATAGACCTTTTGTCTTTTTTACTGCATTTGGGTCCTATTTTCCCCAATCCTGACGGTACAACCGAACCAGTATGGACCCAGCAGTTTTTTCATTTTCACAAGAGCTGTATGAGCTTGAGAACACTCTTGAGTGCATCTTTAATGAGTGGATGAGAGCCTCATCTAGAGGGGCCAAAGAGGCTGTCCCGTTGGGGGTCCCACCAACACCATGTCCTGTTCCGTTGGGGGTCCCGCTGACACCTGTTCTACCCGGGTTCCTGCCAACACCATTTCCTGTCCCGTTGGGGGTCCCGCCGACACCTGTTCCACCGGGGTTCCCGCCAACACCTTGTCTTGTTCCGTTGGGGGTCCTGCCAACACCATGTTCTGCTCAAGTCCCTTCTCCATCGGGGGTCCAGCCGCCACCAACTCCTGTTCCGCCGGTGGTTCCGCCGGCTACTAACCCTGCCAGTCCTCCGGGGCTGTCACATTGCCGTCGTGGTCTTCCTGTCCGTGCTTGTACCCGGCCCCCGGAGTTTCCCCACCGCGGTCATCACCCCTGCTCTGCCTCTGTGCTGCCCCTGGGCCGTCCGAACCCGTCCTCCAGACCCCCTCCACCCACCCTTTTGGCCCTTAGTCATGCAATTTTTTGAAGTATAAAGTTAATGGATGCCTAGTAAATGAGAAGCTAAATATCTAAATGTAGCTCATACTTTATAAACAATAACTTTATATTTCCTTCAATTCTGCCATAGAGTAAAAATAACTCAGTACAATAGCTTTTACTTTATGCTACACAAAAAATAATAACTACCATCAGTTCCCTGTTCTTTCAGACACACCACTGTACTATTATCATCATTAGGATATGCTTTGAGGGAAATAATATCCACATCCTTATTAGACCTGACCACATGCGTCTGCTCAATCATTATTACCCTATATTGCTCTTTGAATGGCCTTTGAATGAGCAGCTGTGTAAGATGCTTGACAATGCCTCAGGCTATTTAGAGGAAAAGAGATTAGATGAACTCTATTGATCCAGCCAGAAAAAATTGGGAAGGGCTGGCGTTTCAAAGACGAGGAGAAATATTCCATGCGAAGTAGTCTGAATAACCGTCAGCATAATAGGAGAGCTGCAGATCTCTGCAGTTACCCACCCACCTGAACACTAATCTTTTCTGGTCATTTATTTCATTGCTGTTCCTTGTATTTTTTCAAGCTGAATAAAAAAGCAAAAAGAACAAAAAACAGCAGAACGATGTGATAAATCCGATGGAAATGATGACAGTGAGGCCTTTTACGCAGAAAGTGAATTATCTTACAGATTAATTGAAACACTTGAACTGTAACAAATGAAGAACGCCTAGACAAATTATTATTCTTTCAAATTGAATAAATCAAAAGTTGATACAAACAATGGCTGCAAGGTACTGCTTCCCTCACTCTGAAGTGAAGTAGTGAAACAAAATGTATTTTACTGTGATTTTTCCCCAACAGCTCTAAAAACTTTAAACTGATCTGTAAGCGTTTAACCGCTTCACATTAAGTCCGTATTCAGATTATTACATCTTCAATTTTCCCATTAATATTTCAGAGTTGCTTTAAGGAACGAGTCGACTGTAGCTCAAATGATGAAGAAGCTTACCGATTTATCATACAGCAGGTAGATCAAATCATCCATTACTAGGACACTGAGCTCTAAACGGCTCCCAAAGCTTGTGAAGGATAAAAAAAAAAAGGTCCTCTAGGTCAATGCCGCGAGCATTGTCCAAGTGTGCCGCAAAAAAACGTATTTTTATGTTCCACATTTTTTTCTCACTTAATAAACTTCACTTGATATACACTTTATTTTATTACATGTACAATGGAGTTCATAAGCTAATAAAACGTATATTGCTCAGATTTAGAAATATTAAACAGCTTAAATTCTCATGATTTACATCAGCCGTCATTGTTTACGGTGTGCAGAGCACCTTTTTATCCTCGCGCCAAATAATTTCAAGATGGATCGTTACGTAGTGACAATAAATAAAGAAGCACCCCAGCCCTCAACAACACAGGCAGGGATGACAGAACATGATGGAACAGCAGTGCAAAAGAAGTCTAAAATAACATTAATATCAGCCACAAGTTTAAACAGCAGAGCTCAGTGTCCTTCAAAAATCAATAAGTTATGGATGTGAGGGTAGCTTATGAAAAAGTGTCATGTCATGCACTGACATACAAAACAATAACTATGTTTGTTCCATTAAGGTAAATGTTGATCATACCTTATTGGACCTAGAACAGTAACTTCTGTCCTTATAACAGTGGTTCTCAAACTTTTTCTGTCATTCCCCACTTTGAACAGGTGGGCCTTTTCAAGCCCCACCTGTTCCTCATCGCTCCAATAAAATGGTAGGCCAAGCTTAAAATGCTCAAATGTATCGTTCTATAACAGGGGTCTCCAACCTTTTTTAGGATGAGAGCTACTTTCAAAAAATAAAACAAGTCGTGAGCTACTTTTACTCCTCATTTTTTTTTTTTTTGCAGTGTATATATTTAGCACATTTGAACATTATTATATGCCCACCCATATACACGTCTGGCCCACCCACAGCCAATCAGCACGTCCTAGCGATGTTGACGTTCCTGACAAGCCCAGAAGGAAGTGCCACAAACTGCAGTTCATCTAGTGGCCGACAGGGGGTGGATGCAGAAAGGAGCAATTTCCATAGACCCCCCCAACTTTACAGCAGAAATAAACATGTTTCTAGCCGCCGAGCCAGTAATGTGGATGTCAGTTTTACACATTCTGAGGCCGCCGTGCCTAGGTTTTTGTTTTCACTGCTAGTTTAGGCTTATGCTTATGTTTAATTAGTGCATTAAAAAATAAATCAAATCATTAATGAAGTTTCAGCTCATACCCCACACTTAATAAGTCTCCCCCTAGCCCACCTACATTTGTCCAGGCCCATCCACACAATAATTCCTGGCTACGCCACTGCTACTGAGTCAGTCTAATATAATTTAATTTTGTGGTAAAACACATAGAAGTAAACACATTCAATGTACTAAACTGTTATTGCCAAGAGATGGAACAACAATTCCTGTAGCTGGACTAATTATGTAAATCATACTGCATCGCATTAAGTTCAGGAATCTGTGTCCGAGTTCCACTGCAATATTTGCAAGGAGAAAATAAAGGATAGAAGTGAATATTGATTTTATGTTACCAGGTACTGTATAATGGTACTTCAACAATACAATCTTAGAAAGTCGTCAGCTATGGGCCAAATATTATCAATTTTTAGAAGGCAAAAAAACAAGAAAAACAGACTAATTAAAATCGTAAAATCAAAAGGACATTGTGTGGTAATTTAAGGCGTATATCCTATTTGAAAAGGTTGCACACATATGGAATAATAACTTTTCCCCACTACCCCCCACTGTCTGCAGTTGAAGTTTTAAGCAGTTAAAAAAGATAAGCAATGCTGGGGTTTAACATGTTCTTAAATAACTGTTTTAATAGTGGCAAACACGAGTTGTGAACACAACATTGACACATCATGGAGCTTCAATAACTGTCAAACTAGCGGAGGAATAAAATGTGAAAGAACAATTTAGCACTGATTCTTTACTTCCCACATTTCAGATGTGATAGATGTCCTCAGGATTACATCTTGGTAGAGAGGGGCATGGTTAATAATTAATCACCCCTTCCTCCCTGGAATAGCAATCTGCTTCAATTGGGGCTATAGCCTGAGTACACTAGAATGTGCAAACACTATACTGTGATAATTATCTTTTCATCAAATTAAAAGTTAAGAAAAGTCACATTGAAGTTTAGTTCAAGTACTTAAGGCAATTTGTACATCCTCCATCATCAGACAGTTACTCAATTTCATTTCTTCAGCCTGCAGGTAGAACCATTGGGGTAAAGTCACAATCTGCATGCTTGATTACCTATTTATGTTTTGCAATTCTACTTTTTTTGCAGCTTTTAAATCTTTCTTCTCTACTTCCACAATGGGGGTCCATGTTCTCTCACCAAGCTTGCGGTTGAATTGTAAGTTTAGCTTAGGAACCTTCCTAACGGAGTGCAGTGACTCAGAAGTACCTCAGTGGCAGCCATGATAAGAGCTGTTTGAATTCTTAGACAATAGGAAAGGAACTTTGAAACGTCCTTAATAACCTCCTTTAGCTTAGGAAATACTGGACCTTCCTTTAACTTGCCAAAGGGCTTCGTTTTGAACGATCAACACTATAATAATCAAAAGGAGGAATATGAATGTTACTTTTTTTACTGAAATGACCAAATAAAGTCTCACAGTGTTTACTGAGCTGTATGAGGTTTTTTAAACTTTTAAAACATGTTTGAATGGTGATAGTGTATATCACCACTATGACGGTGATAGATGTTCAGGACTAACACGTTTATAATACATACATTTGTATTTATTTTAAGATCTTTTCATAAATCATACGTATTGGGATTCATGTGGATTAATGTGTCTGGACCGGAGGGAGAGGGTGACGAGCATAAGTTTCACTTTACTTTTTTATTTCAATTTTTTCCCCCACTCAAATAGAAATGAGTCACATGGCACACTGTCATAAAATTTACAATTGAACGCATTTGTAGCCAGAGTGTTTTTTAAGAAAACCTCTAACTTCAATAAAGTAGGAAAAAAACACATTTTGTGATCACGTCAAAAGACATATCTGCAGTCGCAGCCTTCATCAAAGTTGAAGCACTTGGATGTATCTGAGCAAAAATATAGACAATACACTTTCTAGTGTCACAGCTGAATACCACAGAAAACCGGTCACTTGTCTGGAAGCAGAGGGCCAGAAATCAATAGCCATGGCAGGCTGTGAGGAATAAAGCAACGCTGCTAAGTGACAGCATGGCACCGCGACTTTGAACACAGGCCTGTCTTTACCTCCCTCAGACAAGTTTCTATGATTCAAGTTCAGCGCCAGTGCCCACGTAGGCATACGGATCCAAAAATGAAGTATTATGTGCAAAAACAGTGTGCGGAGTGACACAAATGTAATACGACTTCTGGAAGAAATACAAAGACTTATACATAAATGTAGGAGCTACCAGCAGGTGGCTGACTTACCCTGCACACTGCAAATGAGAGAGTATGATTTTTCACTTTAAGTTCTCGCAAAGTGAAGAGAGAGGCATCTCCATGATGGCTGCTGGCGTTGGTGGTAACTTGGTGGCTGATTATTATTATGCTTTCACTGTGGAGCTGAGGGTCCACATGATCAGAGTTTTCCGACGGCTATTAAAATGCAACAATATATATAACTCTGAATCATCAAAGTTGTAAGAAAGCACCTTGCTCCAGTCAGAGTTCCTACTGTGCAAATAAGGGCATCAAACTCTACATTGCTGCAGGCGCTGAGATGTTAATTTTCAGGTCTAGACATTGATGTTAAAGCTTGAATACATTTGACTGAAAAGCATAGGTCTTTAGATGTCTTGGTTGCACTTACCAGCTTTAAAATGATTAAAATTCAACATGTAGTTTGGGCCTGCTTCACAGATTAATCAAGTCATTAAAATGCTTTTGAATCAACTATTAAATGTAACCTATGATTAGCTTTTAACCAAGCTTATCTTTGGATTTGCTGTAGATTGTCCAGCTAATGGCCACTTCTGGAAGGTTTCCTT
The DNA here is from genome assembly GCF_949606895.1 of Notothenia rossii. Lineage (NCBI taxonomy): Eukaryota > Metazoa > Chordata > Actinopteri > Perciformes > Nototheniidae > Notothenia > Notothenia rossii. Next base: position 29,150,125 of record NC_136904.1, read on the forward strand.
TCCAGTTTTGTTATCTAACCTTTATACTGTAGGACTTATGCAGCTGCAATGAAAGGGAGACACACTCACTTTCATCTAAGACATCTGTATATGTGGGCTTCAGAATATTCCAGCTGTAAAAGTTTATATAAACTGATAGTGATAGCTGCCATAGACAGAAACAAAGAAGAAGTTTGTCTCCTCTGATTGTCACGTATGACGTTGCACAGAAAATGGATCATGAAGATAGAACACTTGACTATGACAGCATCCCAAGAGCTTTTGTGTGCAACAGCGAACATTTTGGGACAGCAAGGGCAGCTAAATGTAAGGCTATTTTGGACGAAACAATTCAGTACATTGACATTGATTATAGATTAAAGACTTGTGTTTGTTTTTTCAAATACTGTTAGAACATTTTCAAACTAATACGACAATCCTAGGCTGTGTGAGTGAAATTCAGTAAGTGAGATATATTACCTGTAAACAAAAGTAGATACTATATTGACCTTTTCTCAGAAGGTTATTTGTCTTTATGTATATTACAGTACTTTGGCAGTGTTGGAAGGAAATGCAGATTTAATACAAGCCTTGGTCTCCTAGATGAACACAACCTCCTTTTAGTACGAGACACTGAACCAACATATCCTGAATTCAGGCAAACCTGTCACTCCAGATCTCATTACAGACTCTTTGGCAGGATTGCTGTACTTTATGATTGCAATATTCTCTAAATAGCTTTTATTTCTCTCTGACAAACCACTAGATTTGCTCTCTCTGTTTATGAACTCATTGTCCAAGGGAGACCCTATATAGAGCCATCAAAGGGAATTAATAAGGCTTATTTGCAATCCCTTAGCCCTTGGTTATCAGTTTTAATTTAAAGAAAATAAATATCAACACAAACATTGCAAAACTAAATAGGGAAGTTCACAATGTGACTCAACATGACCATCCCTCGCATAAGTGTTAATGCTGATAATTAATTAACAGACAACCCTGACAGGAAACTTCTCCAGCACACCATGTAGCCTCTGCTATGGGTGACAGTGTGCAGCCTAACCCAGATCACAATGAGACAACAATCAACTGCAGGTATTATCCATAGCATCTCAACCCCACATTTTTTTACTCCCGAAACATGACTCTTAATTGATCTTTTGTACATGTATTTGCAAATCTCAAAATGTAAAGATCAATTTCCTAAGTGTTTGTGTTATATAGACCCAGGCTTTTAACTAATTATGCTAAAGAAACCAGTGAATGGCATATACATTACTCTCTTTGTGCAGCGATAAATAAAACAAAACTGGCTTCTTTGCACAAAGCAAATAACATTGATCACTTGATATCTGATGAAGGCCACTATTGACCTTATCTACAATTCAGCATGTTCCCTCAATTAATAAAGAGAGAGAAATTAACCTTAGCTAGTTGCCCGGAAGAGGGGCAGTTCCATTCTCCATTAAGAACAAGCTGCCTGTCAGTGTCAGGGAAGCATAAACGGACTCTTTATTTCTGTTAAACAAATGATGTTTGCCTGATTCCAACTAAACTATTTTCCTGTCTTCTTTGCCACACTCAACATCAAAGGAGCAGCAAGACCATGTTAGCAGTTGTCAAAATAAATTAGCAAACACTAATATAGATGTATTTAGTCCTGGACACTGATTGAGAAGCAGAGACGTGTCCACTACAAATCACGTCTAACCCTTAGCAACATTCGATTCCACGCTAAACTGTCCAATGAAATGATCGGTGTGTGTGTGTGTGCTATTTGAATTCACTGACAGGCTCTCCCAACCTGATCTCAGGTCAGGGAGAATCAATGTTGCGCGAAGACAGCGCAGAGATCAGAGCTGTTTTGGGTACTGGAATCTGAAATATGAACATGATGTCATGAAAATAAACAACATGCTCTCAGCATGAAAAGAAAAAGAAAAGAGGAGCCAGCAGGATGGGCAATCCTCATACACATCAGTTTGATTTTCCAATTGTAATGCTTATTGATAAAGTGTAAACCCTTAGTCAAAGTTTTATGATACTGATAGTAGCTTCAGTAAGTATTTTACTTATCTTTAATAAGGTTCAGGTAGCTTCGATTGTTCGCATGAGTTGATTTTCTTTTGGTATTTTTGCCGTTGTCAGTATATTACTAACATTTATTTATTGATTCCCAAGCATGTACATTTTAAACCTGACCACTGCTTTGAACTGGGAGTTGTCTCCGATGTGTAACGGACCGTTCAAATCTATTATTAGTTTAGTTTTTCACTCATACTGTTTCTGGATGTGATATTTCTTGTGTTACTTGTACCTTGTGTTAGCACCAAAGACAAATGGATAACATGTTCCAATTGTATTTACCTCTAAATAAAATGCCCATAACATCCGAGATTCTGGACTTCAGTGAGAATAGTTGTAATGAACTATGATGAATTCTAGTGGATATGATTTTTCATGTAACGTCAGTGTTTTTCACAGTACATCATGAGTCATCAGGCAATTTCCTGAAGCTTCAGCTTGACTGTTAGCTCACCTTTCAAAATGCAAACAGATGAATCAACATGTCAAGAGATGCTTCTTTCACATTTTTAAACTCAAGCTAGAGGGAGATAATGGTCATCATTTTGAATTCACATCACATTAATTTGTTCCAGAGTTCATGTTCAGTTCACAATAATGTCACGGTTGTGTTATTGTAGTATTGAGAGCACAAAATGCATATATGCCTGCATCAGTTACGGGCTGCACAGATCTGTTTCCACATGCTGCGGGGGCCAACATGACCTTTTATTCTACAATGTTGAGTTTGGATAAGAAGGAACTGACTGTACATAATATAACCATGAAGCCAGACTTCTAGCAGTGGTGTCATTCTGGACTTTGTTTGAATCGTAATGGATGTATTACAATTCTCATACCTCTAAAGAAAATCAAATAAATACAACTGGGAATTTGAACATTTCTCTGTGGCTAATCCTTCACAGTGTGTGGAGCAATGGATCATGTTAGCATAGGCAGGGAAGGCATGGCTTATTTTTGAACTCAATTTGTTTTGCCTCCGCATGCCTCAAAGAGGTGATGCATCCTTTACATGTTCACCACCCAGAACTTCAACCTCACCCTCGAAAACACCACTCTAACCCCCTCTCCTCGCGTTCGCAACCTTGGATTAATCTTTGACAGCCAGCTCAAATTCGACAAACACACAAACCATATCACCAGGACTGCCTTCTTCCATCTGAAAAACATTGCCCGTCTCCGCCCCCCAGTCTCCTTCCCGGCTGCTGAAACCCTCATCCACGCATTTATCACCTCAAGACTGGACTACTGCAACAGCATCCTGCATGGTTCATCATCCACAATTCTAAATAAACTACAATACATCCAGAACTGCGCTGTCAGCCTCCTCACCCACACCCGCTCCAGAGACCACATCACCCCCGTCCTTCAAAACCTACACTGGCTCCCTGTCCGTCAACGAATACATTTCAAAATCCTTCTGCTAACACACAAAGTTCTCAATAATCAGGCCCCCCCCCTACCTCAACGACCTGATCCACCACTACCCCCCTTGCCGCAGCCTTCGTTCATTAGAAGCGAACCTCCTCCTCTACCCCCACACGAACCAAGCTCCGAACCTGGGGGGACAGAGCCTTCTCCATCGCTGCCCCCACCCTCTGGAACTCCCTTCCACAACACATCAGAGACTGCACCGACCCCCCCACTTTCAAAACACTGACCAAAATAGACCTCTTCAGACTGGCTTTTAATTTGTGAATTATGTTGTGTTGCTGTTTTAACATTTTTTAATATTTATATATATTTTTTAATTCTATTTTATCCTGTTTTATCAAACCACTGAAAAAGCGCTTTGAAATTAAATATATTATTATAAAAAAACATGCTAACTGTGTATTTTCACCGGAGTTAATGCACTTTAATCATTGCCATCTAACTAAACCTTTATCATTAACAATAAACCCTGTCAGCCTTGCTGGTTGTCAAGTCCACCATTGTTCTCCTGACGTAACAAGTCTGGCCTGCTGTGCCTGATATGTGAACACCATCGATCAGTTTCCACATTGCCTGTCTGTCCAGTGCAAAAACTACGACATTGTATGCCATGCCACGTCTCACTCTATTTCAATTAATCCTACATTTATGTCAGCTCACGTTGCTTTTAATGCTTGTCAGCAATGATATGTGTGAAATTACTTTTGATAGAGTCCTTTTGGGGCCTCTTTGTGTTAATTCAGTGGCTACTCAGTTGTTGAGAAATATACCATTGGAGTAGCGAAGAAGCCATTTATTCTCAAGGCAACATTGACTTAGAAAATAAATGGCTGAAGCTTAGCGTGTCGTGTGGAGTAATAACGAGAAAAATAATTCTTTTCAAAGTTGTCTTCCCATGAGACAGAAAATACAGACATTAACTGCCCAAATATTAATGAAAGCCACAGATATATTCAATGTCTGTGACTGTGACTCAGAGTACACACTTTTAGAATATTCAATTTCCTTTCTCATTTTATCCGTGCTTTGGTGAAAATTTGAAGTACTTTAAATAACAATAATACTAATAAAAAATGACTAACTAACATCTATGTAATGTGTTTTATCACTTTCTGAAGATTATGATCAAGTGACTTTATGGCATCAATAAGTGTTTTTTATATTTAAAGAAACAATTGCATGACTTGCTAGACTATAATATTATATTAACTGCAGTATATCTTTCTTTGTCCTGTTCAACATTTACACTGATGCACTTTCCATTTTTGCCTACTCTCCTTTCTTGACTCTTTATTCCAATAAGAGTATCACTAAGAGATACTGAGGGATCCAGTAAATGCCCTGATGCATGATATTTTTTAATGCCGTTTAGCCGGTGAAATTACATCAGGAAGACATGAAACGAAGAAGACAATGATGGGAAGCCATTTTAGACTATAAAACATCAGCATCAGCAGCGAGTAGCTGAGTGCGTGGCAAAGCTGTCCATTATAATGCTCGGTGAGAACCTGATGAATCCCAGCAGGATCCAAATCAGTCTACAAATCATTCTCCATCAAAACACGCATAAAAGACCCTGAAAGCAAATCATTGATAATGGCTCCACAGCCGTAAAACTTCCCTGCTGACACCACCATGCAGTTCACAGTTATTTGCAAATAAAAAACACATTTTGAATGGCCGATGTAAACAAAGAATATGGTTAGCTTTACATATGTTCCTTTCAGCTCTATCAGGGAGATATTTACAGACTCACAATTCTGAGTTTTTGCATTAGAACCATACAGGACCTGAGTTTAAGGTAGATATGCCATATCTAGCTTAAACTCACGTCCCGTATGGACGTAGATACGATAAATGAATAAAGTCTAAGACACAGGGGTATCTCTTCTTGCACTTTATGCTTGTCTTGTATCATCTCTTGCACTTATTATGTCGTTGCTGCTATAGTGTACTGCCATGTGGTAAACACTTGTGTGTGCTGCTCTTGCTCTTTTGCATATCATGTATTTATTTTTTGCTATGTTTACAAATGTCATGTTCTTATATGTTGTATGTCAGGGACTACGGATGGAAATTAGCTCAAAGCTAAAATCCGGCATATTAACACTTGAAGCATTATTTGTCCAAAGTGTTCATTAATGTGCATTGTCCCTATTCAAATAAACGATTAAATAAAAATGATACCAGCCCTGCAATAAACCCTGCCATCATGAAGGTTGTACTGCTCAATGTATTCCTTTTAAGTTGCACTGAAATATGTTTTTAATATTAAGTCAACCTCTATTGATTCATGGGATGAAATTATAGTCAAGTTGAATCAACATCATTTCATAAAAAATGTAAGATTTTAATCCATGAAGCTAAGATTTGTTGCTGGGTTGTCGGAATGCATCAGTTTGAAATAGCTCTATAATCATGAAACTCACTCTAAAATATCCCTAAGCTTCCCTAAATGAACATACAATAAAAGCTGCTATGCATTCACACATTTTCATATTCAAGGAAATACGGGAGCTAGTCCCAGGTAATGCACTGCCTCTTGAACTACAATGTATCAGGACATAGAAACTAAGCTCATAACATTGTATAATATATACATGCTTATCTGTAGGAAACAGTTTTGTTTATTTTAGCGTAGAAAACATGTATAAAGTTCTGACTAACTTTACGACAAATAATAATAAAGGAAACCTAGTAGTATTGTATGAAAAAGGAAAACTATAAATGTGCAGGAACCTCACGTTTAACATTACGGCAGCATTTTTTATGGTGATATTCAATCAAAAATAGTATATGCCTTTATTCCTTTTCTTTGAAGCTGCAGACTAGTCGAGAGCATGCAATCAGACTGAGAATAGAAGATTCTGCTGATGATAATGCTTTAACAATCCTGACCTTTGAGTTTGTGCAAGGTTTTTTTTCCGTATCTCACAAATGTACCAGATGCGGGGAAATTATTCTCATGATTCCCTGCATGTAGCCACTACAAATGTCACAGAAGTTCCCAGATGTCTGTTGACTACAAATGACCTCACTGTGATTACAAAGGCCCTCACACCAACAGAGACCAAGATAGATACATTTGGAATAGAACAAGTCAAACCTCAAAATGTCAACAATGATGCACTCGCATGACAGGGGGTGGGGGGGGCAATGGGTCTCTGAAAGATGCTTTCCATTTGTACTCCTGCTCTTTGCCTCGTCCAGCGGCCTTTTGACTGATATCAGTGACTAACCTTAGTGCTACTTCACCTGGTGTGCGAAGGCATTACCATGGCATTTCCACCAAAAACTTCTGTTTATGTTTCCAATCTGTAAATAACATTTCAGTTCACTCCAATTCAGGTCAAATTGTTGGCAACGCTGTTTGCCAGCTCTTTGAATTGGAGAGATTAGTGGTACATCAACGAATGACTTATGGTAATGAGGTTTGGCAGAAAACTAAAATGTGTGTGGCAAACATCGGAGCACATTTCCTTTTTACGCCGCCCTGTCAGTGTTTAAGCACATGTTCTAATTCTAAATAAGATCTAATTTAAGAGAAAAATAAATCCCTAATTGTTAATTACAAAGACAAATCATGGCTTCTTATATGAGTCATTGAGTCTGTAAAAGCTTCTGCTCCAGAGTGTTGCCTTCATGTGCTACCTCCGACTGTGAAAATGACTTGATTCACGTGGATTCACACGCAAGAAACATTCCAATGGGATACATTCACAGACACGCTGAATCAAACCAAATTGAAATGTTTTGAGACTTTTTAATCAATCAAAGAAAAAGATTCAAGGCCTATCCACTTTAGAACCCATTTTATTATATTTAGTTCTTTGTCTGACAAGTATTTTAAATACGTTTTCCTTTCAAATGTGTCCATTCATTCGTCATTAAAATATGTTTGTATTCATTGCTCCTCTCAGCATTCAATCATAGCTTGAATACACAGACACAATCTGGATTTCTCTATAGAGATTCTGGTGTGCAATATTATTTCTATTATATCCATCAGTTATACAACGGCTGACTTTGTGGTTGATAGAGTCACCCGAACTTTGCCAGTACATAATTACAAATGCAAATTAGTGTTTAACTTCTCAGTCAATGGAAGAAAATAAAGAAAAGCGTAATATGCAACTGATAGATCCTTAACTATAGGTTTGTTCAATATTGACAAGATAGCAGCTTCAAAAGAAAGCTTACATCAGCTGCAGCCATCTTGTTTTTGAAAATGCCTCGACAGCTCTCTTATTTACAGCCTTTGTGACTGAATGATAGCAATGGCAACATATTGATAATGTAAAATAAAAATATATACTGGAAAATAAACACAATAAACACCATAGTGTGAAATAAAGGACATTAGGGGCCTTTGATATTTGAACAACAAACAGCAAATCTTAGCTATGTATATTTGCAAACGTGCCATGTGTTCCTGAAGAAAAGTTATTTTGTAGCTAATCATGAATGTATTGCATTTTGTGTGGTGTCAATAAGGTTTCAGATGACAGGTACATCAAAATGAGCCTGTCATCATACAAAAATTGCAGTCAAAATTAAATCATTTTTGTGTTTCTATATTTCAAATGGAGTTAATTAAAACAAAGAAACAGTGGTATGAAACCTTGTGTCATTCATAAGCAGGCTTTTGAGTTAAGGGCCTCACATATCAATCAAGTTCAGTAAAAACCATTAAGTGGCTGTCGCTGCATGTTTTATATTATTTTTTCAAAGTACCGGTCTGCACAAGTTTTAACTTGACAATTTTCCTATGTGTATTGCTGACAGACAAACAAAAGATACCAATGGAAACATCCAACAAGAAACCTCTTTAAAAAGCTGCTGCAGATGTAGCTCTGCAGCATTTAATGGGCTGATGTTGTTTTGGTGTTCTTTTTTGAGTATTTTATTCAATTTTTTTCACAGATAACAAGCCAAGCGGCAGATAATGTGGTGTCACAAATTCAGTACAGTTACTGTAAAATGGTATTTGCCAGCAGAACTTTTTTATTTTCTCTAGCTGTCTAAGGAATCAGTGGTAAATGTCAGGCTTTGGTGTCAGCCCCTCAGAGTCAAACATAAAAAAAGACAAAAAAAAACTTTAGTTTTGACAAACTATACTGCACTGATGTTCAACAATCAGGCAGTGAGAAATCCATCGCAGAGGAAGAATAGAAGAAACCGATTTCTCAACCAACGCAAGCCATGACAGTCTCGATAACCATCATGATCACAACAGACTCCAGTATTTGCAAAGTGCACGCTCAAACAGATACATGCAGGCGAATGTCCACCTCTGATTAAAAGCTACTAGCTCTCTTCTGGTCCCTGGAGATATTCAGAGAAACAGATAATCATTAAATGACATAGAGGTGGTCAAAGCGGGGAAAGTGGGTTCCTGATCGGTCAATTGGAGTAAATTCTTCCTTTATGGCTACATATGTATCTCTTAAACGCACTAACTGAGAATACATCTTGTTTAAAGCAGGGTTCAAACAAGCCTAAATGATGCTTTGATGACTCACCTCTTGCTGTAAGTCCTTGATGATTTTGGTTTTTTTCTCCATCTCCACTTTAAGAAATTTGATCTGAAAACAGAAACAGAAAAAAGATCAAACTCAATCCCCCAATTCATTGTTTGTTTGTTTTCCATTCAGTGAACATCTTTAATGAAAGTCATGGAGACTGAGCATCACCGCTTTAGCAGGAGCTGTATGGGAAAGGAAGTGCATTGAACTAAAGGGATTATGACAATGAACCAAAATCAGTGTCCATACATGATTTATTGCCTTTACTTATGAAATGAAAGGCAGGCAATATTTTATTATTGTTATTCTCAGCAAAATCCCATAAAAATCCAGAACTATCAAAGACAACATGATTTGGACACTACATGTGTTTTGTGTAATATTAACAGACTTGTGATTTGCTTTGTGCTATTACTAATATTGATGAATATTTTCAATGTACAATGTTGTACAGAAATAACACATTTAGTTCCCTTTTTGGTCAAATCAAAGTGACATGTTTTCCTCTCCCATGGAGGCACCCCGGGTAACTAGATCAAACCGGTTGAGTCACATCCCCAAGCAGAGGGCATGATATAATCAAAGGTCATGTTCAGTCACTGTCACTGCCCCCGAGAGTAGTAACACAATAATTGAAACATATAGAGAGAGCAAAAACATCCTGATGCAGCATTTAGTTTGTTAATAAGGTATTAAATAACATACATTCGAAAAACCTGTATGCATTAGCTGAGTGAACTGGAGGCTTGAGATGAAGCCAGTGTAAGTAGCAAAGACAGTGTTAGCACTTGATTTACTGTCTTTAATTTAACCAATATGAGCAGCGCTGGTACGTTTACATCGATGCAGTATATTCAGGCTCCAACCATAATTGAACACTGTTTCTTGTAAACTGACAGTAACCCGGAGGCCCCCTTGCTGTAGTGAAATTTTAATACACAGTTTTTAGCTGGCCACCCATCAAGGCTTAAAGACTTTTTAACTCTGATGGAAAACCTGTCACATATTAAATTCCTCTGGTGTCGTACAATCTGAGTTTAGCATAACAAGTGTCCAGAATCGTCTCATCCGGTCTCTGAAAGCGGCACATATATACGCTTAGGCATTTATTCCACAGTGAGTGACTACCGACTATCCACTGTGTGCCTGATTTAATAGCCCATATGCTTATCATTTCATAGTGATATCTTTGTTTATGCCTTTCATCCTGAGCTCAGCATGTCTTGCTAGTGCAGGCCTGTGGCTTGTGTTTTTACAGTTAGACGGAGGTTCAAACACTAACTGCAGATGGCAAACTGCTGCCATGGGCTACCGTACGTACAAATAATAAGGTGTGTGGGATAGATAGGCCAAGGTCTTGTCTTTCTTTCTTTTCTCTTTTGGAAAGACCTTTTTTTGTGTTGCATGTCCTTGAGAGAGGTCAACAAGATAGTGTGGAGCACAAAAAGGAAAAGCTTCATGAGGCTTGTGACCTCATAACAGGTGTGTACCCCAGGGAACTGTAAACTAAGCCTCACCAGTTGACTCATATCCCAAAGCAGGGTGAGATAACATCAAAGTTTACGTTTGAGCCTTTCAGTCACCGCCACAGCCCTCAGGAACAGCTCGAAAAACAAATACTGGTGCAGCATTTAGGGATCGAAAGAGAGATAAAAAAAAACAGCATTACAGCATACTAGGTAAGTCAGATGAATTAAGCTATTGTTTGTATTAGTTATTATATTTGTTCAGCAATCAAAATAAGTTAATTCTACTGTATCTCATGTGAAATGTACATATCAATCAATCAATGTTTATTTATATAGCCCAATATCACAAATGTTACATTTGTCTCAGTGGACTTCACAGTTTGTACAGAATATCAGTATGACAATACGACACCCTCTGTCCTTAGACCCTCACATCGTACAAGGAAAAACTTCCAGAGAAAACCCACAGTTTAAAGGGAAAAATGGGAGAAACCTCAGGGAGAGCAACAGAGGAGGGATCCCTCTCCCAGGACGGACAGACGTGCAATAGATGCCGTGTGCAAATTGAAAAGATAATACATTTGCTACATAGGTAGTCCAAATGTTTGGAAATGCATGTGTGTATAATGGGAAGACTAATCCACGAGGATATCCATCCAGGACTTATGATCCAGGACAACAGCCACGACTCAAGATCCAGGACTCGCGATCCATGTCACAGGACCGTAGGATCATCCATGACTCCGGATCACGGCGTATATAGACACCAAAAAGAAAGACATTTGGGGAAGCTGGGTTAATCGGAACATGAGAGTACACAGGACAGAGAGAAGGAAGAAGTAAGATGTCCCCCGACAAACTAAGCCTTTATCAGCAAAACTAGGGGCTGAATCTAATCAGCCCTAACTATAAGCTTTATCAAAAAGGAAGGTCTTAAGCGAACTCTTAAAAACGGATAGGGTGTCTGCCGTCCGAACACAAACTGGAAGCTGATTCCACAAAAGTGGAGCTTGATAAGAAAAGGCTCTGGCTCCCATTGTACTTTTAGAGACTCTAGGAACAACCAACAACCCTGCATTCTTGGAACGCAATGCCCTAGTAGGACAATAGGGTATAATGAGTTATTTAAGGTAAGATGGCGCCTGCCCATTAAGGGCTTTGTAGGCGAGAAGAAGAATTTTAAATTCTATCCTGTGTTCTATAGGGAGCCAGTGTAAGGCAGCCAGAACAGGAGTAATGTGGTCCCTTTTCCTAACTCTGGTTAGTACACGAGCTGCAGCATTTTGAATCAGCTGAAGCGACTTGACTGACTTCTTGGTACACCCTGATAATAAGGAGTTACAATAATCCAGCCTTGAAGTAACGAAGGCATGGACTAGTTTCTCTGCATCGTTTTGAGGCAAGATATGCCTGATTTTTGCAATGTTACGTAGATGGAAGTAGGCGGTCCTTGAAATTAATTTATGTGGGCGTTAAAGGACAAATCCTGATCAAATATAACACCAAGATTCCTTACAGTCTCACTGGAGGCCAAATGAATGCCATCCATAGTTAGTATATCTTTAGATACGTAATTTGTTTCCTAGATTCTTTTGGGCCAAGTACAATAACTTTGTTTTGGTCGTGTTTAACATAAAAAAATGTAAGGTCATCCACGTATATATATATATATATATACACATATATGATTTTTGTTTTCACTGATTCTCAAGTCAATGTATTTGAAACCATTTGAATGTTGATTAGTAATTTGTGTGTGTCAGATGACATTCTATTGGATAAATGTTTTTTAATTAAGGACTCTAAACCGAGAAATTGGAGAGTAGCTACAATAAATACAAATATTTATGCACAGAACGATAACACCCCGATTGCAAAACACTGTCTAAAAAAGAGATTGCCTTGAAATGTATTGCCCATACAGTATCTATCGGCACATATAACTTATTTTCTGTCTGCTGCTTGCTGTTTGCTCTTGGTACAAAAAACTATTTTTGGACCATCTCTCTTGAGTTCTTGTAAGTCCTTTTTTCCCACTCAATGTTATGTGGACATGAGGAATCTAAACCAGATACAGCATTTCATTGTTCTATTGACCGTCTGTGGCATTGTATATGCTGCAGAGGTGTTCCTTTCCATTTGGAATCTTAGCAGGAGGGATACATTCCATTTAACAGAACATAAATGTCAAACTCAAATCATAAAACCGAGCAACTGGGATTTGTCACCGTTTTAGAAATTGGCAACAATGTCCCTTGAAATGTTAGAGTTATATTAATGATGTGCTTTGATTGTTTATTGTTGTTTTCAATGAAATCTCACAACAGTGCATACGAAGCCGTGACCATTACATTTAATTCATTAGCATATACTGGACATCCCAGAAAAACTCCAGCGCTACTCTATAGCTTTCTTTGCAGAACAACAGGCTTCAGGGTGATTTGTTGATAAGGAGTTGTGTTGCAGAATAAGAGGAGGTCTATCTGAATACTATGGGGACACACATGTTGGGCAATAAAGTAAGATAGAGCATATGCATAGACACAACTTTAAGTAAAACCAAACATCTACAGACTAGCTGAGTACAATGTATGTTAAATAGGTTTTACACCGGCAACATATGTTAAACAATAATGTAGTGATAACTTCATGCTATAGGTACTACCATGACTACACAACAGTTCATTTTTTGGAGTAAACCCATAGACTGTATAAATCAAATGGAAAAAGCCGCACAGAAACTCTCTACACAGTCACTAGTTGCTTTGTTCAGTATAGTTCAGATGACAAGAGTTTGTCGTTATCTTGTTTTTGTTTTTTACAAGCAGTGACACAAGAAGGTGGGGCTAAGGACCACTCAAACTAATTTTTTTAGGCAACTTAAATTTTTACAATTGATTTTCATAAACTAAAAAAACACAATCTCATAAAGTTGATGTTCAAAGACAAAAACAACACTGGGAAAGTAACCTGTCAATCACAAAGTAGCATACGCTGCTGTACGGTCTATTTTACCCTCTATGGGACTAACATTTGCAAAATAAACATTATGCTGTTAGAAGGATATTTGAAACCATAAATTAAGACCTTACATTGATGTTTACAACAAATAAAATGAGTAGTATGGTCATTTTCTCATAGACCTCTACACACTTGCACTGCTTTATGCAACAAGAGAAGTCGAACCCTGCTGGCCTGAGGAAAAAATGAAGGTTTAAGGCGGTTCTAAATGCTTTTTACAGAACCGGAAACGGTAGGCAAACAACTTTCATTTTGATGATTTGCTACATTTGTCAGAGAGATTAAAAAAAGAAAAAAAGAAAAGGTTTATTTTAATTATTTGCACTTGTGTCTGCTTTCACTATAGAACATAATACTGGGGCTCGGATATTAAATCAAATAAGTCACAACATATTTTTAATGACATTGTTATATATTGTTAGCAATATGATTATCTTGCTACACAGCATTTGAAAAGGCCCTAAAATATAATTAGTATAATGACTGGAAACAAAAGCAAACATGCTTTATGGACAAATGTACAGTAGGCTGTGGCTAAGTGTAGGTGAGCTAATCTTCAGATCATGGAAGCAATGGTTCAATCCCCACTGCAGTCAACATACCCCTGTGTCCCTGGGCAAGACACTTCACCCCAAATGGCTTCTGTAGGGATTGGCCACACTATTTAATGCATATAAGTTGTTTTGGGTAAAACCGTTCAACAAGTGAAATGTAATGTAATGTAAATATAAACTTAATACACAACATAAATACATATATACATATATTGACCTATTCAATGTGCAATAATTCATATAATCACTTCAAAAGATTATTAATTTGTTTAAAAAAATATATGATGTTTTAAAAAATATATGATAATTGTTTTGATATAGCTGGTAACTCAATCAAGTTGTTTCAGTGTCCTTCGTACGGACAACAAAGGACTAAAGCAGTCTTTTTTGATATCATTGGTAAGTTCAACAATTATCACTAATTAATTAGTTAATTTTGTCAAGGCAGCATTTTTTTATGACTCTTACCATTTTCTTTGTAGTATTGCCACAGCCATGACAGATGCTTATCGAGAATATTTGTTTGGTAATTTAATTAGTTTCAGTCATGCACATTAATAAGTCTAAAGACCTTGGACAAATCCTTAAGTTATGAAGATAGTGTCATCTTCTATTAATCATTACATTTAAAATGAATGGATCTGAAATTATAAAGTTAATAGCTAAATTAGTCATCAGGTTAAACTGACAAAACATGAACCTGTTCCCACTGGAAACAAGTGTTAATGTTCAGCTTTTATATGATTCCTTCAATATTAAACTCAATATATTGACGTCAGAGACTACTGCTCCAATTTCAATACATCACCTTGGGCTTTGGGTTCTTCACCATTTTACTGAAATTATAAAGACCTTGTGATTAATTTAAATTATTTGCTAGATAGTGATTAAGACCTGTGTGGAATATAAAGCAAGGTGTCAGTGTAGTGTGCAGCAGAGACAGACAGGTACAGTGGATACTGTAGACAGTGGGATTGATTGATGGATAGATAAGAACATGTTCTTGGGCTATAATGCCTTTGTCTGTTCTTATCAAATATTTCTGCGTGGGTGTCAGGGTAGGAGGACACATAGATTTCTCTTTCAATTTCTGAGAGTTTCAACTAATGATGTATCAAGGAAGCGAGAGAGTTGGCTGGGTAATGAGTGTGGATAACGGGGGGGCTGTGTGACAGGTGACGGCGCTGGTTAGAGGAGACTGGATGTTGACGGTCAGGTCAGCTCTCTCTTACCGTGGCCTGCTGCTTCTCCGCTCTCTCATTGGCCTCTTCCAGCTGCTTCTGCAGGGCTGTCTGGAGGGACTTCATCTCCTCTCTGTCAAGTGGGAGGGAAATGAGAAACACCCTGTTAGCAGACCCTGCTCGCACCATCAGCGACTTCGACCACACTGTCACACAAAAGCTTTTCTTTTAAATACCACTGAGGAGAGTCCTTTTGCACAGACACTCAGTAAGGTAATTTCACGTCACATTTCATGTTATGAAAAAAATGAAATGTTGGAGAAAAAAAATCAGGTTTTCCGTTCATAGACCCATATAAATAAAACGTATACATTATAGCAGTTTGTGAAGAAAATATAAATACTGTAAATTCAAGTGTCAACAATCAGAAAGCACTCAATTCAATATGACTTTTATCTTTTAAATATAACAATTGTGGCTATACCTTTTCCCAGTAGGAAAACTGATGCAGTAATGCAAACAGTGGCACCTTATTTACAGTGTAATTAGGTAATGCAGGTAACGCAGATTATGTGTACGGGTAGCTAAACTGACTGCCAAGAGTGCTAACATTTCCTTTTTTTTATTTGCTATATTCCATTTAGTTTATTTGAATTGATTGTCTTTGGGCAATTCTTTTTTTTTTGCTGTCAAAACAATATTGTTTTGCAATAGTTTAAAATGTATTTATTATCCTTTAAAGTTCCCTTGTTTGGATTTAACGGTTCAGCTGCAGATTATTGTTTTAATGTTTTTGTTTTTTTCTCAAGATAAAGTACAGTTTAACGACCAAGAAGGCACATATCAATAATGGCTAAGGTTACAGACTTAAGGTCAATAATGCATTAAAGAATATATATAAAGAAAACATAAGGCGCGTTCACACCGCAGTACTTTTCCCACTTTAGTTCCAATATAGTTCCGAAATGTCGCGTTCACACCAAAAAGAGCCGGAACTAAAATTAGTTCATCAGAACCTTTTTACTCCCTTTTCCGTCCCTGCTAGAGAGCAGGGACTTTTGTGGGAGAAAAAGGTTCCTATGTCTGATTGGCTGGGCGGAATGCAAACCACGCCCCATAAAACTCCCAAAAAGTTTTGTGAAACCGCCATTTTATTATGCTCGCATTAGCATTATGAGCATTAGCCCAGCCCAGTGCACAAACGCAGAGAGACTAACTTATGGCAACACAAAAAAAAACATGGGAGCGGTGGAGATGAGGAGGTGTCGGCGTTCTGGCGATTTACTCGGAAGGCTTCGGGTGGCAGTATACGCCGTGAAGTTGTTTGCGGCCTGCCAGTAAACCCAAAGCAGAAGAAGAAGAAGTGACGTCAGCGGCTTTATTTGCCTAATCCTCCCCCAGGGACTTATTCCGGTGTGAACGCGATCTGCACTTAGTTCATGAGAACTAAAGAGTTCTCATGAACCTTTGTAGGAAAAGTACTGCGGTGTGAATGCGCCTATAGTGCTTCACACTGATTTAATGCATGCGGTTTGAAGGCTGGTGCTGCATTCTTTATGCACTTAACATAAATGTTAATTCTTGGTATGCAATGTGTATTTCAGTATCGTTTGATGGTCATGTGCACAGATAACAGCAATGCACACTAAATTATCAATCAAGTGGGCAAGGGATGTGGGTCAGTAGTTTCAAAAACGCTTGTAGAAATCACACCACGAGGAAGCCTAGTTATTTTAGAGGTAGCATTTGATTTACTGTTTCCATGCATGGCTGTACATTCAAAAGTCCATGATGCGTTTGTAGTCTGCCTCTGATGTAGTGAAGCGGCCAATGTTTGTATGGAAAGGGTGGCATTGCATTGCAGCTATATACACTCTAGGATTTCACATGCCAATGAACTTGTCTCTTGGCATAAATTCAGCCGAGCAAAAATGTTTCTTTACAGCGACCAGCCAACCACCACTGCCACGGAATTTCATTTCTTCTCTCATCTCCTGCATCCAAGGCTTGGACAAATTCAGATCAAAACTGCCCAAACACACAAAAAAGGGCACAGTAAATGAGACTCTAACATACCTTGAAAGCAGAGTGGTGAGCATAGAACACAATATTTAAAATAAGCAGCAGGTTAAATCACAGCGGAATTCCTTGTTACTATTTTTAAGCCTTAAAATATTATTTTTTTGCCGTCTGCATCTAGTCCTTTTGTAAATGTGTTTCTGCATTACAGTTTGTGGTAAACATATTTTCCGAAACCAAAACCAATCAAATCGCTGTTAAGGGTTGTCAAAAATAAACGACTTGCAATGAATCACCTGTCTGCATGCGCCTTGATTGAGTCAGCTAGTAATCACACTTGGCAGATATTGAACTCCAAAGTTGGATTAATAACATTTTTAAATAAAAATTGCAGCTCTCAACTGCTAGCTAAGCAGCATCGAGCTAAGCTGCAGCTTTATGGTTTTTAGTTTCATGACATGTGAGTGCTGCCGTACACTGGTGATAGGCTATTGATTGGCTATCAGGATACTGCACACAGAAGGTTGGACTTCAATCAGGTTGACATTTCAGAGAGCATGAAGGCCACAAATGACTCGTAATCATTAAAAGTCTCATTACACACAGCATTAATCAGACAATCCTAACTGGTGAAGCACTTTAGGTAAACGCTTTTCCAGCTTGCCCGCACAAAGATAAAGCAATACATCACAGACATTTGATGTGCTTTTTCACAAAAAGCAGACAGGCAAATTATTTTCGAATATACAAGAAGGATTTATGATTGGGTTATGCATTCTCCACCTGCTCCTTTATATACTGTAGTGCCATTTTAAAGCAAACAGCAACACCTTAAAATAACCAACATCAATAATAGTAACTCAGACATTATTTAACGCTTCTCTCTACTGCACAAGTATGTGATTCAATATGAACGCTTTATTTTCCATCCATGGTGAATCAGTTATTTCAACTTGGCAGACGTCGCCAAATACTGCAACTCCCATGAGCTTAGGTCCCAGACCAGAGGTAGAATTCCAGCAATAAGGACTTTAAAAATGTTTTTCCTCAGCAATTGGATGTTGGTTGATGAAATGCACCTTGTGAGATGCAGTAAGTGCCTACCAAAAATGTTTTAGGAATCCTTGGCTTCTACTTTTCTTTTTTTATTAACAAACTAGTACATTTCTAACACATTCATCATTTGTACTGATGAGTTAACCAGGAGAGTTTCATGCCAACCAAAGCTATAGAAGGGCATCTCTCATGTAAAATACTCATGTTACGTTGATGGCAAAAATAACTGGAATTATGACTTTCCGATCCAGGGGTGCTCAAAGTATTTGTTACTTGATTTGAAGAGTTTTCACAAGCTTAAATAATTAATAACTATATACTTACATAAAACTGTATTTAAAGCAATGACTTTTCATTTCCCCAACAGCTATGGCATTGTTGGCAGTGACCATCTTAAATATTGTGCTGGAATCTTATCAATCACAACTGCTTCAGGTTATTATAAATGCATAACCTAAATTTTGATGACAGGCGTGAGCAGCCTGTTACTGTTGGCAACTCATGTCTAAGTCATCCATGATGCTTCACTTTACCTCTGTTTGTGGCTGAGCTCCAGAATCCTCTGCACGTCCTTTTTGGCCACTGAGTCATCCTTTTTCAGCGACTGAAAGAGCACAGAAGAAGACATTATTTCAAAGAACCCCATAAGGCCAGAGACAGCAAATACTCTTTAAAAACATTCCTTGAATCTTGCAATAAATGTTTCAAAAATATAACAAGGTTTTTAAGGTTACAAATAACCTCAAGCAACAGGGAAAAGCGTCAGTGTTAATTATGCAACTCCTAAATGTAGAATACTGAAACGAAATGTCAAAAGCACCAGACTCTTAAGGTAATTGAGGTGAACATTATTGAATGATGAACCAGATGTAAA
Source organism: Notothenia rossii (assembly GCF_949606895.1). Taxonomy (NCBI): domain Eukaryota; kingdom Metazoa; phylum Chordata; class Actinopteri; order Perciformes; family Nototheniidae; genus Notothenia; species Notothenia rossii. The sequence goes on from NC_136904.1 coordinate 29,169,322, forward strand.
ATGGTGTTGATGCAAAACACCCCCCATCGGAAAAAAAAAAACTAAGAAAAAAACCGAAATAGCCTACAGGACTGTCTCAGAAAATTAGAATATTGTGATAAAGTTCTTTATTTTCTGTAATGCAATTAAAAAAACAAAAATGTCATACATTCTGGATTCATTACAAATCAACTGAAATATTGCAAGCCTTTTATTATTTTAATATTGCTGATTATGGCATACAGCTTAAGAAAACTCAAAAATCCTATCTCAAAAAATTAGAATAGTTCCTCAGACCAAGTAAAAAAAAAAGATTTATAACAGCAAAACACAATCAAACATTTGAAAATGTCCATTAATGCACTCAGTACTTGGTTGGGAATCCTTTTGCACGGATTACTGCATCAATGCGGCGTGGCATGGAGGCAATCAGCCTGTGGCATTGCTGAGGTGTTATGGATGCCCAGGATGCTTCAATAGCGGCCTTTAGCTCATTAGCATTGTTGGGTCTGGTGTCTTTCAGCTTCTTCTTCACAATACCCCACATATTCTCTATGGGGTTCAGGTCAGGGGAATTTGCAGGCCAATCGAGGACAGTAATGCCATGGTCAGTACACCAGTTACTGGTGGTTTTGGCACTGTGGGCAGGTGCCAGATCATGCTGGAAAATGAATTCCTCATCTCCATAGAGCTTTTCAGCAGACGGAAGCATGTAGTGCTCTAAAATCTCTTGGTACACAGCTGCATTTACTCTGGGCTTGATGAAACACAGTGGACCAACACCAGCAGCTGACATGGCTCCCCAAACCATCGCTGACTGTGGGAACTTCACACTGGATTTCAAGCAACTTGGATTTTGCTCCTCTCCAGCCTTTCTCCAGACTCTGGCGCCTTGACTTCCAAATGAAATACAAAACTTGCTTTCGTCTGAAAAGAGGACTTTGGACCACTGTGCAACTGTCCAGTGCTTCTTTTCCTTAGCCCAAGTCAGACGCCTCTTCCGTTGTCTTGAGTTCAGAAGTGGCTTGACCATGGGAATACGGCTATTGTAGCCCATTTCCCGGACACGTCTGTGAACAGTGACTTTTGATACCTGGACTCCAGCTTCAGTCCACTGTCTTTGAAGCTCCCCCAAATTCTGGAAGCGACTCTTCTTCACAATGCTGTTAAGGCTGCGGTCATCTCTCTTGGTTGTGCAGCGTTTCCTGCCACATTTCCCCCTTCCAACAGACTTTTTGTGGATGTGCTTTGAAACTGCACTCTGTGAACAGCTTGCTCTTTGAGAAATTTCTTTTTGTGTCTTACCCTCCTGATGGAGGGTGTCAATGACGGTCCTCTGGACAGCAGTCAGATCAGCAGTCTTCCCCATACTTGTGATTTAGTTTACTGAACCAAGCTGAGTGTTTTTCAAGGCTCAGGAAACCCTTGCAGGTGTTTCGAGTTAATTAGACGATTCAAGTGATTCGTTGAACACCCTACTAGTATACTTTTTCATGATATTCTAATATTTAGAGATAGGATATTTGAGTTTTCTTAAGCTGTATGCCATAATCAGCAATATTAAAATAATAAAAGGCTTGCAATATTTCAGTTGATTTGTAATGAATCCAGAATGTATGACATTTTTGTTTTTTTAATTGCATTACAGAAAATAAAGAACTTTATCACAATATTCTAATTTTCTGAGACAGTCCTGTATATTAATGTTGGGATGAAAGTCTTCCAAGAATCCTAACGAGGGCACAGATTGGGGTTTTCAGGTGTCTAAGCATCTGCCTGATGGCTAATTATGGATTAGTCAGGTCTCTGATTGCTCAGCAAGCCCTAAGATATTTCTTACTTGTTATGAGCCAAACAGACATTTCCAGGCTCCTAAGGGAGTGTGGATGCTTCTCTTTAAATGTGCTTGAAGGGAATATCTATGCAATTAACACAACATTTCCATAAACCCTGATTCCTCCTGTCACAGAGGAGATGCTTCTTCTCCTTGGCAGACCCTGAATTCATGTTCACTTAAGTATGAGAGCTGGTCTAAAAACGGGACCAAAAACAACTCTTGACAATAGAGAATGTATATCCACTTCAGATAATTCAAGTTGTGCAGTTCGAATAATAAAAAAGCATGAAAATGTATGTTATTTGCAAAATAACATCCCTTTCTCTCTCTTGTCTCCCTTGAATCGATAATTTGTATCATCTGTCATGGAGCCAAGATCTAAATGACCACTTTTCTACTCCCCCCAACATTATTGTCCACAACAAAAGAAAGATAAAAGCCCAGGCCTCTTATTTTAACAAGCATTGTTTTGTCATATACTGTCACAAAAAGAGCTTTACTGTTTGGATGAAAATAATCTTCAGTACACAGTGTAAATTGAAGTTGAACATAATTTATCCCTAAGGCCTAAAATGAATGCAACATATTTATAAATAAAGACAAGAGGCGATAAAACAAACAAATTATTTTGTGTGGTTTTATTCTCCTCTCTGCCTCAATTAATTTCGCCCATAAAGAAACCAATATCATTTCCAATTAAAATAGGCCCAGTTTAACACATTGTAAAAGGCTTCTGTAGTTACATAGTAAGTGAATATGGTTATAAATTACAGTTCCTACATTTTTATGTTAAAACTAAATGGAGATGTTCACTGGATCACATAAGTCTCTGTTCTTCACATACATCAGTGTTCTATTATTAGTGTTTCATTGTGAAAAATGCAGTTTACAAGGTTCTTCTTCAAGAGATGACTCAAAAGCTATACAATAAAATATTTTTAACTATCAAACTGCCTTTCTTTCTTTTTTTTACTCATGTGCAAATGTCTCATGTTAGGATAATCTAAATTGTCACTGGAGCCCACAGTAAGGGGCAGGATAAAAATATAGATCATAATGTCTAATCTTGTACTAACTGCTTCGCAGACGGGAGCGTTTGCCAAGAATAAATTCCCCATCACACAAAGCTTTATTATAAAAGGCTTCTGACCACCACCTATGGGCGACTCGTTAAAAACAATAAACACTTGCTCCATCAGGTCTATCCGTATCTACTAACGGCTTCTCCCTGTTGACTTGATTCCCCTTTAAAAGCTGACGATTTATTTTTATGTAGATGATGTTTACCCCCTGAAGCTTTGTTTCAGAGCACACTATTCCAAATCTAACCCTACCTCTGTCCTGCCCAGTGTGCTGGCTTGGGGCTCGGGCCAAGATGGATGCCAACCTGGCTAGCCTTGAGTGAATAGACATCAGAGCCTGCCCCGCGGATAATGATAGTCTATCTGCATGAGTTTTTCCCAGACACATTGGACATCTCTCGCATACACACACAAATGTTGGACAAATTGTCATTTGACATCAGTTTCTTGATTTTCAGACAATTCTATTAGCCCATAAAAGTGATCTGAAAGTGGAAACATAGACATCCTGCGAAGAGGAAACTATCACTCACACTGCAGCTGTGAGAGCGCTGTGCAGAAACGCAGGGCATCTGGCACCAAAGCTCTTGATGTCCAAGAGGGGGGCATGTTTTGTATCATTGTTTCATACACTAATGGGGCTGAAAAATAATAAATGATTCAAATGTCTGAATGTATAATTGAGTTTCTCTCATTTCTTGTCATTGCCAGGAGGCATAATGAAGTTGACCTAAACTGACTGCTGGGAAGTGTGTGCAGTATGTGGCACTGTGATAATTATGTTATGCAAAATGCTCACATAATTATAATCTCACCAATAAAATGTGGTATTACTCGATGAAAAGTCCAGGACCAGAATTTGGGGAAACCAAGGGATATCTCCTTTTGCACTAAGGATAATAATCCTCATTACCATCCATCTAAAAGCTGTGTTATTAACCCATTTATATTCCTACATTATGGAAAATAAGCCTTTCTGTAGGAGCTGGGGTAAACATTTTTGCATATTTTCAAAATGTAAAAAGGCGTTTGTGGGCATAACAACTTTTCTTTAGATTAAGGTGCATTAATTTTTATTCTTTTACAAATCCATCAGAAAAAGTTGATTACAATCTAGGGGACAGGGATTTGTTTACATTCTGGTTTTAAAAAGACATTACATTTTTCAGATTCATTGGAAAATGAACAGGTTATGGTGAACCAACTTAAGGGTTGTAAACAAGCGGACAGTTAAAACTATTTATTTTGTATATTATAGACGTAACGTTTAAATTGAGTGGACTAATATGATGTTCAAAAAAGTTGTTTGAGTAACTATAGGTTACTTACGTAACCCCAGTTCTCAGAGGGACATGAAGTGAGATTGTCTAACTATGGGATGCGCCTGAACGCGTATGCAAACAGAAGCATCAATCTCATTACGCCAATCCTGATTGGCTGGCGATCTTGACGTCTACGTCAGGGAATCCACCCACCCTATAAGTAGCTTGCGCTACGACGCAGCGTCATTCAAAATAAGCACCTCTTCTCGCTTCGCCTTAGCAAGAAGGACCGTCTGGTGAGACATCTCACTTCATGTTACTCTGAGAACTGGGGTTACGTAAGTAACCTATAGCTCTCATTCATAACACTCCGTTCGATGTCTCACTATGGGATATTGAAACTCCCGTATTGCTAGACATGGTTATCTCGAAAATCACCAAAACAGGTAGAACCCTGTCTCCACACGGGGCCCAGCACTGCGTGGGCCACACTTGGAGCAGAGACATCTAGCCTTTAAAAGCAGACAAAAGTGAGCGGTGAGGACCAGCTCGCTGCTGCACAAATGTCTTGGATGGAAACACCCTTGAACAAAGCCCAGGATGTAGCCAGTCCACGAGTAGAATGAGCATGCAGGCCTGTTTGTGTCTGCAAACCCTGACTCGTATAAGCCAGAGCAATCGCTTCCACAATCCAGTGGGAGAGCCGTTGCCTGGTAACGGGCTTGCCCTTCTGAGGGTTAGCCCAGGATATAAAGAGTTGGTCATTGCAACGAAACTCTTTTGACCTGTCCATATAGGTGCGTAAAGCACGAACTGGACACAGCAAATTCGGCCGCTGTTCCTCAGAGGAACACAGCGGCGGAGGAAATGCCACAATGTCAATGGGGGTACATGAACCAACCACCTTAGGTATAAAGGCAGGTTTGGGCTTCAGCAACACTCTCGTTTGCCCCGGGGCAAACTGAGTGCATGAAGGATGAACAGAGAGCGCATGAATGTCACTGACTCGCTTGGCAGATGCCAGAGCCAGTAACAGCACTGTCTTCAGTGACAGGTGTTTCATATCAGCTTCTTCCAGGGGTTCAAATGGAGGTAGAGTGAGCCCATCTAAAACCACTGCCAAGTCCCATAAGGGCACCAGTGACCTGGAAACAGGGAGGAGCCTGCGAGCCCCTTTCATAAAACGGCAGACCAAAGGATGTTGGCTAGCCGTCTTTCCCTCAAAGCCCACATGGCATGCAGCAATAGCAGCCAGGTATACTTTGATCGTAGAGAAAGCTCTGTGTTTATCAATTAGGTCCTGTAGAAATGATAAAATCACCCCGACAGGACATTGAAAAGAGATGTGTCCTTTTTGAAGGCACCATTCCTCAAACGCCCTCCACTTACAGTCATAGAGAGGCCTGGTGGAGGAAGCTCTTGCACTCTGAATAGTGTTTATCACCTTCTGAGGGAGCCCCACTGTATTCAGATTGTACCACTCACGGGCCAGGCCCATAGTGCCAAGCGCTCTGGGTGTGGGTGAAAGATCGTCCCCCCCGCCTGAGACAGTATGTCCCTGCGTAGTGGGAGCTGCCACGGCTGCCCGCACAGCAGCTGATATATCTCAGCCAGCCAGTACATTGCAGGCCAGTGCGAAGCTATCAAGATCAGTGTGTGGCGTTGTTCTCTCACTCTGGCAAGAGTTGGGGGTATCAGAGCCAGGGGTGGGAACGCGTACACATTTCATAGTGACCATCACTCTCCGTGACGCGCGGGGTCCAGTCGGAGGGCAGCTACCCAGCGCTGAAACTCCCTCATGTGTAAGCGTCCCAGTCGTACCACCAGGACGCCATGAGCCCCAGTAACCGCAGACATGATCTGAAGAGAACATATTTGCGTAGCCGGAAATGAGCGAGGCAAGCTCTGAAGGCTTTCACTCTTTCTGCTGACGGGCGGGCTGTAAAGGGCACCAAATTCAGGTGTAGGCCCAGGAAGAGTACAATCTGGGCTGGGGACAACATGTTCTTTTCTGTGTTTATTACGAAACCCAGATCGAGCAAGTGTTTTACGAGGACATTCGTCTGCATAATAGCCTCTTGCTCCGACTGTGCGAGAAGGAGCCAATCGTCCAGATAAGTTGCCAAGCGAATACCCTGTTGTGTTAACGGGGCTATCGCGGCTTCCGTACACCGTACAAACACTCACGGGCTGAGAGACAGACCGAAGGGAAGGAGTCTGTACTCTTAACAGACACCCTGAAAGGCGAACCTCAGATATTTCCTGTGTAGGTAATATACTGGGATGTGGAAATACGCATCTTTCAGGTCGACTGATGTGAACCAGTCGTTTTGGCGCACGAGACGCAACAGAGATGTGTGAGTGAGCATTCTGAATTTGTATCTTTTGAGATATTTGTTCAGAGCTCTCAAATCTAGTTTAGGCCGAATTCCGTTCCCTCCCCGTTTGGGAACGAGGAAATACTTGGAATAAAAGCCGCACTGACTCTGTTCGGTGGGTATTATCGATATACCCTTCTTTTCTAGTAGCGAGAAAATCTCTTGCTCTAGAATATGGGCCGACTCTCCCCGGGCTTGTGAATACAGAATGCCCGAGAAGCGAGGGGGGCGACAGCGAATTGGAGCCTGTAGCCCCGTGTTACTGTCTTGAAAACCCAAGCAGAAGCTGTGAGCATCCTCCACTTTTCGCTTCTTAAAGCGCGCTGAGAGGTCACATCTCTGTCGTCTGCCCTCTGTGTCTTTATTTGTTGTGTTATGGGGCCCTCTAGTGTCTGAACACGGTGGTACCCCAGGTTGACAACCCCTGCCGACACTGCGCATGTGCGTGGCGGTGGTGCCTTCACAATTCCGTCTAATAACCGCCTTTTGCGAGAGGCCGTAGCCGCTCTCAAAAGAGGGGTAGACGACAGACTGTTCATTGTTTTTATTGTTTTTATTTTCATTTTTATTCACTGTGCCCTTGGCTTCAAGCCTGGAAACAACAGTGGAAAATGATTTATTAGGAAACAATAATGATGACATGTGTTTGTGTGACTTAAACAGGCAGCGGAACTTGCTGTCTTTGATTTTAAGTCCATTTCCCTTATAGCGCGAACTTGAGGATGACGTTCTGGCATCACTCGAGGCGGCGGGAAGATGGGGGCATGATGGCACCCCGAAAACACATGAGCATCTAACACTGGAACCTGTTCTGGAGCTGGGGAATAGGGAACTTCCAGCTCTCTCGTTGAGGAGAGGAGAGGAGGCTGTCAGGCCGCCCGCTTCTTCTTCCTCGCCTGGTGGCTGAAAACCTGGGTCGGCTGTGCCTGAGCGGCAGCTGCTGGAACCGGAGATCTTCTTGGCCATCTCATCCTTGCCTCGTGGGGACCCGGGACGGGCTGTGGTCTCTGCTGCTTCGGTATCTCCGGAAAGACTGGAAGGAGCTGCCTCTTCGTCCTCGCTGCTTGGGGCAATTGCTTCCCCTCGTAGCGAGATGTGGAGGTCTCCTTGGCCACTTCAGGCCATGGGATGTCCGGACTGGAAGCAGCGTGTTGACACACGGCCTGCAAGTCCATACTTAGGCAGGGCGAAGCTGGTGTGCTTTCGCCCGGGAGAGCGGACATCGCTCCCGGCTTTGCAGCCTGAGCCGATGAAACGAAGATGTCATCCTCGTGCTCATCCGAGTCGGACAGGAGGAACTCAGAGAAATCCTCTTCTTCCTCCATATAGTCCAACTCCAGGACATCCTCCGCGGGTGGAACCATGGTGAGGTCCAGTTGGGAGCCCCAGCTTGACACAGCACGGGGCTCCGCTCTTGCGGCTCTTGCAGCCACCGGACCCCAGCCTGACACGGCGCGGGGCTCCGGTTCAGCGGCATCCGCTGTTATTGAGCCCCAGCCTGACACAGCGCGGGGCTCAATCTCTGCGGCGGACGCCACCATGTCTTGATTGCCGGCCGGCGAATCAGCGGACATGAGGGGGTACTGTCCCGACAAGCTAGCTTGGCATGCTAGCCGTCGGCGGAGGCTCTTAATGGTGAAGCGGGCACAATGCCCGCACGAGCCGGGGTTATCGATAGCCTCCTGGGCGTGTTCCAGCCCGCGGCAGGACGAGCAGACCTGGTGTGAGTCTGTGCCTGAGATCTTAAACCCGCAGCCGCATAGCCGAGCCTCCGAGTCCCTGACTCCTCTGGTGTGAGGGAGAGAAGGGTCCATCTTTGTTCGCCGGGGTGTCGGCGTGGAGTGGACACGCTAGTAACAGGTACGTTACTGAGAAAAAAATCCCACTTTGTCGTTAATCCTTAATCTTTAAAGAAAATGAACTGGTGTGTTAATACCTTTTGTTTTTATCTCCGTCTCATCTGGTGTGAGAGAGAAGAGAGAACGTCCTCGCTACCGTGGTGTCGGTGTGGAGGGAAGAAAAGCTAGCAACAGGTATGTTACTAGCTTGAAGAAAAAATCAAACCTTACCATAATTTTCGAAAGAAAGAAACGGCGAGGCAGATTACAATATTAACTGGTGTGTTAATATTGTTCAGTCTTCTTGCAAAGCAAAAAATAACCGCAAGCGCCCGTCGAGCGAATGTTAGCTTTGGGTTCAGTCTGTGGACCGTTAAGCGAGCCCAGCTACTCATATTTGAGATGTGCTCTGAAGCGAGAAGAGGTGTTTGAATGACGCTGAGTCGTAGCGCAAGCTACTTATAGGGTGGGTGGATTCCCTGACGTAGACGTCAAGATCACCAGCCAATCAGGATTGGCGTAATGAGATGGAGGCTTCTGTTTGCATGCGCGTTGAGGCGCATCCCATAGTGAGACATCGAACGGAGTGTTATGAAGGAGAACTGTGATGGATGTTTGTTTGCCTGACATTTGATCTATTTTTGGTGATGTTCCCAGAAGCAATTACTCTGGTGAGAAATGTTATCATAACTGATACAATCAAGGGCTGGAGCTTTGAAAGTAAATCCCACGTTGTAATTAACTGTAGTTCTCCTTTAAGCACAGTATTGATCCCAACAGTTAAAGGCTTTCAAATTGAATTGGGAAGTGTTTACATTTTTGTGAATTGATGGTTCTGTCAATCTGTTCAGTTTTATCCTTCCATCGTGTCGCCGCTGTTGTCATTAGAGCTGAAAACGTTCACTTGTTAATTGATCGGATTTTCCATCTTGCATTGCATTTTCAGTAACTGCATTTCCAGTAATACATGGCGTACATAACAATGGGTGGGCTCGCCAAATTGAAAAACATTTGCACATTAATTTGTAATAACTGTGAGTTGCTATATAACAGATTGATTGAAACAGAAGTGAGAACAGTCATGGGTTTCCTTATATGGCTGAAAAGACAGGATCGAAAATAACCTCCGGCCTTTAATGACGGCCGACAAAGCCGGCTAAAACTGTTGTATCTTTGAAAAAGAAACACTTCATTCACAACCTGAAGGTTGCCTTTTATGCTGTCCAACTCCTTTGATGTCTTGGAGAGCTGATGCAGGATGTTGCTCCGTTCACTGAAGACTTCTTTTAGCTTCTTTTCCAGCCCATCGTAGCTTTGTCTGTTGAGAGAATGAGATATTTAGATTTCACTATAACATTTCTTACACTGGCTAAGATAATTCACTCTTTATTGGCACCCTTGGGAGGAAGAGGTGTGTTTAAACTGGATTGAAAGCACAATCTTTAAGGCTAAAGGCTCTAGCTATAGGGGAGATAACTAATATCTACTCAGCACCGTCTCTGGAAGAATAGAAGAGAAGGAATAACTTATATTCCTTTCAATCAACCAATTTATTGAAGGCTCATTTTACTGAGATATTTCTTGTGACCTGAGGTATGATTCTGCTTCTCCAATTTAAATATCCACATATTCCAATTATTAAAGAGAACTTCTACAGGGCACATTTATCAAATCCTGTTTGTCTCTTTCAAAACTGAACTCTTGCATGGCACTGCAGAGGAGTTATTTTCATTTATAACTGAACTCTGAAAATATGGAAGATCAGGGCACCAAAAGAGGAGTTTAAGGGGCCTGTCGGTAAAGGGAAAACAGACTCAAAGGAAAAAGGTCACTTGGCTAAAAGACCCAACTAATTTGGCCTATGTTGGATCCATTGTTGACAACTGCATTTTCCCTTTGAACCCTTTTATTGATACATATGAACATACCACATCATATCTCTTACTTCTGTACACAATTCAGAGCACAGACACATATATTGTTTACAACCTTGTTTTCTGAATCAAGCGCAGCAACAACTGATATGAGAAGTGTTTAAAATCAAGTATATCTGATTGTGATCCCCTGCAAATAAATAAGAGTCAAGGCCCTGTATTTCTATAATAATAATAATGATTCTCATACACTTGAATATTTTGATGACCTCACAAGTCTTCCGACTGTTGATGCTGTCACAAGGAAAGATACAGGAAAACAAATCACAATCCTCTCTGGCTGGAAGAGAACTCTCCGCTCCATAGTTTTTCTCTTCACTGTACATTTTACATTTATATATTCAGTCTAATATTTAATATTCCATCCGTCACATACTTATGTAATTATAATACCTTACTTTATATGTTGTTATTGCTCATTTGTAAATTCAACATGTATATTTTCTACTTTCTTGTTTATTTCTTGTCTTTTAATTTGTATTGTGCAATGCCATGTCTTGTTATGCTGCTGCAACACAAACATTTCCCAAATTGGGATCAATAAAGTTCTATCTTATCTTATCTCTAACACTATCCATAACCCATCCAATGGCCCCTCTCTCTGCTGGTCTGTTATGAAGTTAGCCGGTAGAGGAGAAGTAAAAAGAAGAGATCATTTTCATTTGAAATAAGAAATGTTATGCTTTTTTTTTAAATGTTAAAGATGTTTTTCATCAGAATGTGAATACATTAAATGGCCATACCTCACTCTGTAGTTGCCCTATTTTACTTTGGCCATTTCTTAGCAAGTAGGCTAATGCAGTGGTTGCTGCAAGGAATAAACTAATTTCACTCTTCAACAGGCATCACACTCAAATCTGACTTATATTTGAGTATGATGGCCAGCCAGCCCAGCCACTGAGGAGCCGGAAATATTTTCAATTCCTTAAGAAACCATGCCTGGATAAATTAAACTAGGGCCAGGGCCACAGTCTATACAACGAATGACTGTGCTACTTGGATCAAGCCAACTGTTCTCCCTAATATAATGTGAAACATGAGGATACATTAAATAAAGATTCCATTGTTTTGGCTAAACCCTGCACATGTAAACATCTTATTACTTGAGCTTCAAGTCAACGTTGATTTAATTTTTTTTAATGGCTCAAAATAACCATGCAAACTTTGAATCCTGCTGTTTAGTTATTGAAGATTTGGCTTATTACGTTAATGAAAAAACAAAGTTTGAGCAATCATTCCTTTTCTTTTTTGTTGCAAATAGGTCCCATATACAGTGTATGTAATATCATTATCTGGAACACATGTTTGTTATAGTCAAATAAGGTTTCATTTTTTTTAAATCAAGCAAACAACAACACAGCTCTGTTAGTATATTGTTCCAAATAATTCAAAAGATCAAAATAATTTTCTCTGCCTACTTCCTTATGTAATCTGAAACTCCAAATGACATCGGCAGCTTTAAGCATTACGTATGCACTTGGCATAGCGGAATAATTCCTCGCTAAATACAAAAATCTCACATTCCTTCCCTTTTACATTAATCACTTTTTATAGAAACACTCTACCATTCCCCACTTGCTACTGAAGGTACCAAAAAAAAAGTATTCTGCATCCATGGCTTCCTTTCAGCCTGGGCCCTCTTCCAAAAAGCCTGCACACCCCATGTCATAGATCCTAGGTGCAGATCATACACAATAACACATAAATCACTAATAGAAAAGCAACACCTGGGAAATAAATAATACGGCATACTGAATCCCACACATGACTTGCCACCACATGGCATTGGCGGGGGAAATATATTGCAGGTTCAGGCGACGAGGGAAGATGGGGTTAGAGATTCCTCCCTGTCTGCCATATTATTCACTGCCCAATGGAATAGGCCCGTGGGTATATGTGAAATGAAAGCGACCTATAATTTGAGGCCCACAGACACATATATCACAGGCTTGTTGGATTAGGTGTGGACTTTTTTTACAACAAATCCACTATAAACTGCTCATTGCAGCAAACAAATGGTACCAGCTGCATGACTACATCATGACCTCTAAAAGTCCAGTGTTCTAGCAGCCTCCTCCCAATTTGTTTAGTCAGAGATGTTTAAAAATGAGGAGCAGAATGCCTGAGAAAAAGGCTGATGATCAGAAATAGCACCACCAGGCACATGGCCATAGAGCGGTGGAGAAGAGATGATTAAATATTTCATTTCAAAAATCTGCAGTTTGAAATCACTCACTTGGTGTCTTTATAGAACTCATCAACTACCCAAGACTGATGCCGAGGCATCTTTTATTGGATCCGACTATGGAGGGCAAATATGTCTGTTGGAGTCACAGCCGGTTCTGAGTTATATGAGGCTGACCTTGCATTGTGGGAAATAACTGCTGAGGCTTAAGAAAAACACTACAGTCAACAACCAAACAATAGCTTAATAAAGCAATCCAAGGCTATAGCATAACAGAGTAATCTGCAAGAGTTTACGATCCATTGTTGACAAGAGCTAGCTTCTAAATACAACGCTAATAATTGCAGCTTTTCCTAAACAGCCTAGTACTGCAACCACCCATAACACGCTGTTGACTATGATAGTGTTTGACATGGAAATAGAAAACAATACAAGTAGTTTAGTGGGAATGCTGTTAACAGCATTCCAACTAACTGTTCTTCTACGGACGATAAGTTTATTATTATTCCGCCGGTATTTTGCCGCGCTTCTCCTTCCCGCATTGAACATCGCAGAAACTCCGTTCAAACATCAAAACGTTCAGCTCGGTCAGGAATCGATGGCTATTTGGCTTTTCTCATTCATAACTTTCATAGTTCCAGAGATACATCCCATAATAAATCAAATTTTTTATATTGAAGTCGATGGAGAAAATCTTCAGACTTCAACAAATCTTCATGCAATTCAACTGCTAACTGTTCATTCATACTTTCACTCAGAGACCTCATTCCAACTTTAAAATATTGCACATCTTTCTGACATTATTCGTGTAAAACAACTTTTAAATCTGATTCTTACTTTTAGAAATATTAAACATTTGTCAGACCTTGTTTTAGAGGTTTTCTTCACATTTTAACATTAACTAGAGTATGTGATGTCACAGCTAGAGTGGAGGACAGTTTGAAATTCGCATTCATATTTTTTTTTTAAACTGCCATAATTCCCAAACCCTACATTCCTGAGACATCATTTATCATGACAAACGTAGGAAAAGATCTCGTAGCTTGAAAAATGACAAATAATTAAGCAAAATTATTAAACAAAATGCTTTTTGAGGGCATGAAGTGACAAAAACGTTCTACATTCCTCCATTAAACCCCATTGTAATTTCAGGCAGATATGTCCTCACGGCATCAGCCGCACACCTTTAGTTAAACTGCCAAAAAGACCACATTATTAACCCGAAACTACACAAAAATTACACTTCAGATACTCAACTTCCTTGACATGCTTCACGTTTTGAAATGTCAAAGATATTTGTTACGGTTCTTCCACAAAACGTTCACATGTAAGAAGTTTATCTCTCAATCAGAACAATGAAGCCTTTGATCTCTACAGAGCTCGTTAGCTCAACTATAAACACCTGTGTAATGGAACACGATGATGTCATCACTCCAACTGACATGCTCAGAGCAGCAGACTTCAGATAGCAGTGTGCAAACAGTCCAGCCGTGAAGACATCTAAGGGACAGTTTGAGATTTCTTCAAATGCTGTTGCCATGGCAACACAATGCTCGCCTTGAAACACGGTTTTCTCATAACTTCAGTAAAAATACTCCAAACAGCCTAGAACTTCACAGGTTTGGTAACGATGCAGCCATCAACGCATCTAAGCGTAGTATGGGGTGTCATCAAATGCCGTTGCCATGGCGACTGACCACTCGCCATGAAACACGATGTGGCTGTAAGTCCCATCGACACGGTCCAATCGTCCCCCAATCTTCACTTGTATATCACCGGTCCATGCTTCAACAGCTCTACGCCAAATCTGAGATTTCACCATATGCCGTTTCAATGGAAACGCATCCCTCGCCATAAAACATGATGTCGCTATAAGTCCAATGAACACGGTCCAATCGTCCCCCAATCTTCACTTGTATATCACCGGTCCATGCCTCAACAGCTCTACGCCAAATCTGAGATCTCACCATATGCCGTTTCCATGGAAACACATCCCTCGCCATAAAACATGATGTCACTATAACTCATATGAACATGTTCAAAAAGTGCTCAAACTTCACATGTGTACTAACAGTCCAGCCGTGAAGACATCTACGGGACAGTTTTGTGATTTCTTCAAATGCCGTTGCCATGGCAACACAATGCTCGCCTTGAAACACGGTTTTCAAAAAACTTCAGTGAAAATACTCCAAACAGCCCAAAACTTCACAGGTTTTGTTAACGATGCAGCCATCAACGCATCTAAGCGTATTATGGGGTGTCGTCAAATGCCGTTGCCATGGCGACAGATCATTCGCCATCAAGTTAGTTTAGAAGTTTGCAGTTCAAATATTCTGCTGCTTTTCCAAGCCTTTTTACTTTCTTTTCTTCTCTCATCACACATTCAAGCCCCCTGTGTTCATGTATAATTTCAATCTAAATTCTTCACTTTCTTCTTACACATTACATTTCAGCATAGCAGTTTAGCGTCACATTTTCAGCATAAAGCATTCCCACTAGCAATTTCTTCAGGAATTGCATTCTCTAGTTAAAATTGTGACCCTGTGTGGGCAAATGTCTTTGTGCACCCACACACTAGCATTAGGAGCTTGAAGTAATAGAGAGCAGCCGGTAATAAACTAATATCCTTCTGCACGCATCTATCTCAACACACAGTGATGCCGGATGTACCCAACGGGTTGCGTTGCTATACCTATTTCATCTTTGTTCCATCATTATGCTTATTTTGAATAAGCTGTCAGAGAGCTGTTTGTAACTGGGAATGGTTAATACTAAAATAAAAGTAGAGTCGATAGCAGAACAATGGCTCCTCATTTGTAGATTCCAGTAAAACTTAATACAAGGACATTGAGGATATCATCCACCAACATCTGCTAAGCAATTAGCTGTAGTGAAATACTCACAGAGGAGCTCCGTGTGTTAGCAGGTTGAGTAATCTAATGTCTCCCCCCTCCCTAACCTTAATTCTCAAAGCTATTTTTAGAAAATTTGCAAGATGAAGTCAGCGGTTCAGGCAAGGGCAAATGAAAGGATTCCCCTGGGCTCTGTGTCTTTGGAGGCCTCTCCACCACCAGACAAGTTATTTTAAAACCCACCCAGAGCTGAAATCTGAGCAGTATCAGTAATTTATTCAACATGTCATCTACAGTATACACATAACCCAATGAACATAACAAATGTGCAGCCAAGAATATGTAATTTGCTTTTCTTCTTGGAAATGGAACATGCTGAAAAAGGCCCTGGCCGTTTCGAAATGTCGAGTAAACCTGCTGCAGGGCCAATATTTCAAGTATACTACGTCATCGAGTGGAGCCGAAGGACTGTTTAAATGCATGTTAATGCCCAGCATTCGGCGCCACTCGATGACGTAGTATACTTGAAATAGTGGCTCTGCAGCAGGTATACTCGATATTGAGAAACGGCCTCTGCTACTCTTCCTTATTTGGTTTTATGCTTTCAAAAACATTATTGAAGACCATGATGAAAAACAATCTATCAACATTTAAAGCTATGGTGGCCATCCACCTCTTTTAGCTAAAAGAGACTTGTCGTTACTTCTATCTACCCATTTTCCACCAAATGTCTATAGCTCAGTAATGGCTTTTTAAGCAGATATTTATGTAACCCTTCTAAATTAAACAATCCACATGTGATGTCATGTGTACCATCAATAGCAATGTTAGATTGCAGACCTCAATAACGAAAATAAAACATAAATTGCATATCCGGTGAGTGTTTCGGATCCACTCCAAA